>NC_074711.1:17481750-17741750 GCF_947242115.1 Biomphalaria glabrata | reverse complement strand
GGACGGGCCTATCATTCAAAGACGTTCTAGACGGTAAGACAAACTGAAAGAATGGACGGGCCTATCATTCAAAGACGTTCTAGACGGTAAGACAAACTGAAAGAATGGACGGGCCTATCATTCAAAGACGTTCTAGACGGTAAGACAAACTGAAAGAATGGACGGGCCTATCATTCAAAGACGTTCTAGACGGTAAGACAAACTGAAAGAATGGACGGGCCTATCATTCAAAGACGTTCTAGACGGTAAGACAAACTGAAAGAATGGACGGGCCTATCATTCAAAGACGTTCTAGACGGTAAGACAAACTGAAAGAATGGACGGGCCTATCATTCAAAGACGTTCTAGACGGTAAGACAAACTGAAAGAATGGACGGGCCTATCATTCAAAGACGTTCTAGACGGTAAGACAAACTGAAAGAATGGACGGGCCTATCATTCAAAGACGTTCTAGACGGTAAGACAAACTGAAAGAATGGACGGGCCTATCATTCAAAGACGTTCTAGACGGTAAGACAAATGGAGAAATACGACAGACAGACTTTCTGTGGTGCTCCAACAGACTTTGGGAAATGTCTAAAGGTGATATATGTAGATAGTATTATATATATGGAAAATGTATATGTTTGTATGTATATGTTTGTATGTATATGTTTGTATGTATATATGTATTAGTGTATGCGTGTATATAGATTTATAAAATTAAAATGTCGTTTCTGATGTTTCTGGATTTTGACAGTCGATCCAATTAAAACACAGAACCAAAACACAAGGACAAGTCTGTTGGTAAAATTAATAATGTGTCAAACTGAAAACAGCAGATAGTTTCATTCTCCCCGTATAGAGCCATCTTCTTACTCTATGGCATATTTTATGTAATATAAACACATTGAAAGACCTTTGCTCGAGAGACATTCTTGATATTGATAATGTCTGATGTGTAAGCCAGTGCGTTTTGTGTTAATTAGTTGTGTAGTATTGACAGACAAACTGGAATGTCAACCAACCACACACCACACCACAGCACACACACACACAGACACACACTAGAGAAAGCAAGTGAAAAGGGGAGAGGTGAATATTGGCAGCCCGCGCCCAATCAGACACACACACACAAAGTTCCCATCACGAGGAAATGCTCCAGTGTCTCATGTGTGACTCGGGCCCTTGTACCAGAGAATTCGAAGCTCCGATTCATTTCTTTGAAGGACTTTGATCTGACCTTTAAACCCGGAGCTCTAGTTCACCTCCCCGCTTACAAATACCCACACATAACGAACAATACTAAATCCTGTCTACCTGTAGATCTTTAAACGTGCTGTACATATTACGTCATCCCTGGTCAGTAATACAAATCAAGGAACTTCTAATTTTTCTCTTTTATAAATTAAAGACGTTTCTAAAGACAAAAAAGAAAACGTTATGCTAATTAGGTCCAAAAGACATCCTTCTGCTAAATAGGTCGTTTCTAATAATTAGATATTTAGATTACCCAATGTGTTTTTCTGCCAAAACTCCATAATCAGTTCCAAGATCGAAGGATGGACTTGTTTGATAGAAAGGACACTTGAATTTTTTTTTCTAGCTTTAGATCACAACTATGCTGATTTATTGATAGTTTTCCACGTGTGTTTTGGAGTGTGTGTGTTTCTAATGTGAGAAGTCAGCGGTTGGTTGGTGGCTATGCAGTGAGAATGATGCAAGATAAGCGGCATTGTAGTCAGCTGTCTTGGGTAGGCATCAGACGAGTTCAGAATGCCACAGTGAAAAGACGTGTTTTTGTATAGAGTTATTCAAGCTATTCCAAGTTTTACAAGTTAAAATATAATACGCCAACAGCCGTCTCGTCATCTACCAGGAACTTGGTGCTACAAGTCAACGACCGTCCACAACAATGTACTTTATGATAATACATTTAACGTGCAGATGCTTTTGAGTTTCCATCTCTGACCTTGAACGTTTGTAGATATTGAAGCAAAACCTGTGTGACCTTGAGTGATCGATACCTACAACTTAGTAACAATTTAAATAATGTATTGTATTAATTCATTGAACAATGTGTACAAATGCAGGGGGGTTTTAAAACTTGGGGCGGACCCCAGACAGAATCAATTGGTTACCCAAGTTAATCGCCTACGCCCATATGTTAATTTATGCGTAACGTCTCTATAAGACAGTGGACAACCATGTCTGGCTCTGTACACTCTCGGGATTCAAAACAGAAGATTTTCTGATATTCAAATTTCAAGAATAATAAAGATTCTTCATCAAGTTAACTGATCGGAATATACTGACCGAATTTACAGAGAACTAAAAATATATACATTGTTTTATTTCGTGCGTGTATGGGAGTGGTGACCCCCCCCCCCTTTTTCATTTATTTATGGACCTGTTTTACTGCGCAGTTTGCACATGCATGATCGTATCGAGACCTGGAGTGATGCTGACCTAAGACTCGTTTTTATGTTCTTAATCTGTATGCTAGAAGTCCTTTGAGTTGTCCTGTCCCATTAGTGACACGTGTATGTGCGTGCGTGTGTGTACGTATTCAATGTTTGCCATTGAACGCCCCTACTTGAGTTTTTAGGACAAGGTGAAGGTCGCCAACTGAGAATCGCATCGGTTTAGTACTGCAAAGAAAAAAAAAGTAGATCTTTCATCTCTATACCTTAGGAGCCCCCCCCCCCCCTGATTTTACCTCAAGCCATGAATGTGTCATTTCAAAAAAACGGGAACTATGAAAAGTGATCCACTACAAATAACTATTAAACCAAGTTTGACCTGATTGTGCTTTTGTCTGTCCTCATTTTAACATTTTCACGTAATTATGATACTTGGAGGCGCAGTGGCTGAGTGGTGAAGCGCTTGGCTTCCGAACCGAGGATCCCTAGTTTTAATCCTGGTGAAAACTCGGATTTTTAATTTCGGGATCTTTTAGCGCCTGAGTCCACCCAGCTCTATTGGGTACCTGACATTTGTTGGGGAAAAGTGAAAACTGTTGGTCGTTGTGCTGGCCACAAGATAACGTCGTTACAGTGGGCCACAGAAACAAATGTCTTTTACATCACCTGTCCTATAGATCGCAAGGTCTGACAGGGAAACTTTACTTAAAATTAATTCTGGTATAATTTTGAAGCAAAGAAATTAATTTTGGTATTATTTCACAACCGAAAATGCAAAAAAAAAAAGAATAAAAAATCAACCTATCAAAGCGCTAAAAATGCTGACACAAAAACACCTGCTAATCTTGTTCTCTTTGTAATTAGAAGCACATACGTTGTAATTCCAGTTTCAGTAAGTAATAAAATAAAATGCTTTATTCCTCAAAGACCAACGTTTTAGAAAGTGTTTAATTACTAGCATGACATACCCCACATGCCTTACCCCACATTCCACACACACCAGACCAGCCCCCACCCCCAACTACCCCACTTAGCCGAAAGGCTTTGAGAATGACCGGAAATGGTGTTCATTAAGCATAATTTCCGGTCCGTTGAGGTGATAGTTAATCTCCTCCCGGACTCTCTGCTGGTCGTCTGTTGTGCGAGGAACCACTATAATGAATGACGTCACGCCAGATGACCTCTCTTTCTCTCTGAAACCCTCAGCCTTTGTGTTTAGGTAGATGGTCTTCTTAGTCCCATGAATTGTGTTTCTAATGTACAAGAATCATTTTTTCAAAAGTGTCATAAGAGGGAAAGTATCGAGGCTATAGTCCTTTTTTTAATCCTAATTCAATTCACATAAAAAAAAAAAACGATTTCCGAATGAAATACCAATTTAAAACATTAAAAACAAGAAAAAAACATTAAAAATACTTTTTCAAAAGACATTAACTCCTTATAGAGCGAGTGTTTTTCTCTGGAACATTTTTTGCCCCGCCCCATTCCCCTTCCTTTCCCCCAGAGAAATATTCCTAGTTAAGTGAATAGATAGATCTACTGCACTTTAGAATAGTCGAATGATAGGCCTTTAGATCTACTGCACTTTAGAATAGTCGAATGATAGGCCTTTAGATCTAAATTTAGAAGACGATGCGCCAAATTTTCATGTACAAGAATTTATTTAGCTCTTGAACCAATAAGCTCTTGTATTCGGAAATTTCCGAACGCGATAGTCCTTTAAAGAACGCGATAGTCCTTTCAAAACCGATGTTAGATCTAGATCTAGACCACGTTCTCTAGCCAAATTTAAATTCATTTCCATTTTTACTTTGAACAATTCTAACGCTCAAACTAAGGTTTTTCTAATGAGGCCAACGACATACATCGACAAAAATATCTTTTATCAATACATTCTTCTTTAGTAACTTTTTGGTTTGGTGGAATCGAATAAATTAGCAATTAAGGTGGGCACTAGAAGGAGAAGTTAAACAAAATACTTTTGTTAAGGAGTGTAATGATTTGAATGTTTTTATTGCTTCTAACATTGGAGAGAAACGGACCTCACTTTATTGTAGTCAGTCAGAGAGAATCAGAGTGAGCCTAATTGCTTTTGACAGTCTAAGAAAGAAAGAGATGGAGAGAGAGAGAGAGAGAGAGAGAGAGAGAGAGAGATCAAGGGCATAATTATTGTACGCCCTCTATCTATAGAGATCGCGAGGGAAGAGGTATAATAAGTGCAGATATTCTATCTGGAGAGAGAGAGATAGAGAGAGAGGGAGAGTGGGCATTATTATTCTCTAATTATTCTGATCTGTCCATCAGTACTGAGCGCGCACTCTGCCCCTATGCTAGATATGGCTGCCTCCTCGAACATCTCCGATTTAGGAAGCTCTATTGTCCCAAATGTCAACGGCTCTTTGAAATGTCAAAACATAATGTCAACCTCAGGTTTGCATGGAGAACAGCAGTCTCGAAAATATGATATCGGCTTATGGAGTCTTATTTATAGAATTTCCCTTTGAGTTAATACATTTCTATCTTGCTGTAGTTGAAACGTTTCCGTTTGTGGTTCTCAATTCTGTGAAATCCTTTTGTGTTCCATGAATGGAGAAATACTTGCTGACAAAATGTTACATTGCCTTTGCTTCTTGATTCAGTCTTTGAACTTAGAGCCGCCAGGAAAAGAAAAAGAAATGTTTGCTTTTTTTTTTATACTTTTGTGCAAACATAAAATTTCACAAGCAATCATCCTATGGTGGATACGTTGGCTACATGGGTATGGGAATCGAACCCTTTCTGGCGCTATTCCTCAACCGTCCTATGGGAGGGTTTGATGAGCTAGGACGTAAGAATCGAAATATATGACGGAACGTCCTTGAACTTAACTCGATTTTTTTTTAGGTCGATGCTTTTTGTACCTACCTTTTTTTTTTGAGACAAACTGTTGGACAGACAGGCAGCACAGAGCCCAATAGCAGCTTTTCTTACGGAAGTCTAAATCAAAGTTTTGAGGTTACACTGGTCTATCACTGGTCTATCATTGACACAAAGAAACTATTTGGGGTAGAGAGTGAGTGGAAAGAAAGAAATAAAAAAAAAGAAAAAATTGAAGAGAGAGAGAGAAAGGGAAAGAGAGAGAGAGGGTGTGTGTAAGAGAGAATGAGGAAGAGGGAGAGAGAGAGAGAGAAGGACGAGCATCACCAGAGAATGCTGACCATGTCCTTGAAAGCTGCGTACTAAATCAAGAGGCGCGAACAAGACTCCGGCCTCAAAACCCTCCTATAGAACAAAAACTATACGGAGAACTGCCTGATCTGGAAACCACTGCGCGGTTCATCTCAGATATAGGATTACTGATCTGAACCCTCGGACATGAAAAGTCAGAACGAAGAAGAAGAAGGAGGAGAGAGAGAGAGAGAGAGAGAGAGAGAGAGAGCTTAGAATATATGCTTGCACGATATTAAGGAACTGGCTGCACGAGTGGAAGTTTTTACATATGATGGAATAGTTTTCTGAATGCATTCAAGCTTCAAAGTTCACAAATATTTCTATGTATTGTCATGTCTGTGTACAGTACAGTCACACAGCCATCTGTCTTGTTTTAGATATTGCCCGTAACCATTAAATGCGTCAAAGCTTTTTGATCAGAAAATTTTTTTTTCTCTATGTTCTCAATTCCTATTTACCAAATCTCAAAGCTCTTTGAAAATGTCTTGCGTTTGAAATATTACCAGAGAATAATATTAATTCTTAATCAGAAAACTTTAACAAGTAACAAAAAAAAATGTAACTTGTGGGTATTGTAAAGATAATGTTAAAGGCAAACAATAGTGAAATACAAACCATGTAGGTCCAAGAAGTGACACGAAGAGTTCCATGAGACTTTAAAGAGTTCCGTGTTAAGACCTAGAGAAAGGAGTAAGACAACCAAGACACTTTATAGAACTTTATATACAAAAGAGGTTTCGTCTTAAAGACAAATATTAACAGTAAGAAGAAAATTTCAATAAATTTGAAGCCTACACTAAAAAAACAAAAGGCTTGATAATAAGTAAGTTAATTACTTTTTTCTTAAATTAAATAATGTTTTGATCATCATTTTATATTATGTTATATTGACACCTGAGTTACGCGTCTTCAATTCTTTAGAGCGCCATGAATTCTATGGACCGATTCATGTGTAAGTTTTGTCTTCACTCTACAAATATATTCCTTCGCTCGCATGAAAGTGACAACTGTTTGGTCTCCATGGAAACAAGATGAAACAATATCACGTCTGTTGGATTAAAAAAAAATGTTTTCGTATAGAAAAAAATAAGTGAATAGCGGACAATAACATCCGGGACCTGCACCATCAAGTTAGTTATCTGTTGTTGTCTTCTTGAGAAGCTTGATCATAAATGAACATCTTTCAGCCAGAGTTCATTTCTCTATGTAAGTAGACCTACATGTTGACGGTCCTGTCGGGCCGCTTGAAAGCAGAATATAGAGGACACGTTTGTGAGAAAACAAAATTCTACTAAATACTGTTTTTTAAAAGTTTTTATTAAGTGTAAGTGTATCAACTATTGTGTCAACGATCTAGAATAACATTTTATGTGTGCAATTAAAAATAGTTTTACAAAGCTTCTATCAACTCACTTCGTCTGTCTGTCTGTCTTGTCTGTCGGGTCCAATTTGTGTACGTTATTTCTCCCACTTCCTTTTCTCGGATCAAGTTGAAACTTTGCATTGTTCCTAAAAAAAATAACCAAGTAATTAATTATTTAGTAGTAAAGGATTTTTTAGTAAGACATTGATTAACGGAAATAAATCTTAAAGTATTGAAATATTGGTTATAAAGATACAGTTCTTCCCCTTAGATAAGGATTTTAAAAAAAAATTTACATCTAGAAATGGCTATAAATATACAGTTCTTTCCCTATATACGTTTTTTTTATATTTTCTATCAATGTTGTTGTTTTCAATATGATTTTAACATGGTCCAATTACTTACATTGACCAACTGGAAGGGAAGGGCAAAGAAGGGGGTATCTGGTAGAAGATTTCCATGATGACTTTTAAAAAGCAAATTAAAAAACAAAAGTTCCTCGACTTTAATTCGATCTAGAGTGCTCAAGCATCCTCGATGAAAGGCCAACACGCTAGCCACTGAGCTAGACAGGTGCTTATGAAAATAGGTTTTATAGTTATCTATTGTTAGTTTCAAATTTAGGGGACGATCCTATTCTCTACACAAGGCTTATCTCTCCTTAGTATGTGAACAAATATTTATAAATGAAATTGAACTGCTTCAGGTGGAGCCACGCATCTATATTTTTGTGTATTTCAACAAGGCTCTGCTCTGAGGGCATTTTTTTAAAAGAACGAATTGATCACTTAGCACACCGATTTGGGTTGTTTAAACGTTACATTCCTTCGGAAAGGAGAAGTATTACTTACAAATCTCCTGCAGTACAGCACGGTGGGCAGGGTTCAAGCTCGGGGTGGCAGTAAGCAGGGTTCGGGCTCGGAATGACAGTAAGCAGGGCTCAAGCTCGGGGTGGCAGTGGGCAGGGTTCAAGCTCGGGGTAGCACTGGGCAGGTTTCAAGCTCGGGGTGGCAGTAAGCACGGTTCGGGCTCGGAATGACAGTAAGCAGGGCTCAAGCTCGGGGTGGCAGTGGGCAGGGTTCAAGCTCGGGGTAGCACTGGGCAGGTTTCAAGCTCGGGGTAGCAGTAAGCAGGGTTCGGGCTCGGAATGACAGTAAGCAGGGCTCAAGCTCGGGGTGGCAGTGGGCAGGGTTCAAGCTCGGGGTAGCACTGGGCAGGTTTCAAGCTCGGGGTGGCAGTAAGCAGGGTTCGGGCTCGGAATGACAGTAAGCAGGGCTCAAGCTCGGGGTGGCAGTGGGCAGGGTTCAAGCTCGGGATGGCAGTAGGCAGGGTTCAAGCTCTGGGTGGCAGTAAGCAGGGCTCAAGCTCGGGGTGGCAGTAAGCAGGGTTCAAGCTCGGGGTGGCAGTGGGCAGGGTTCAAGCTCAGGGTGGCAGTAAGCAGGGCTCAAGCTCGGGGTAGCACTGGGCAGGTTTCAAGCTCGGGGTGGCAGTAAGCAGGGTTCGGGCTCGGAATGACAGTAAGCAGGGCTCAAGCTCGGGGTGGCAGTGGGCAGGGTTCAAGCTCGGGATGGCAGTAGGCAGGGTTCAAGCTCTGCGTGGCAGTAAGCAGGGCTCAAGCTCGGGGTGGCAGTAAGCAGGGCTCAAGCTCGGGGTGGCAGTGGGCAGGGTTCAAGCTCGGGGTGGCAGTAAGCAGGGCTCAAGCTCGGGGTGGCAGTGGGCAGGGTTCAAGCTCGGGGTGGCAATGGGCAGGGTTCAAGCTCGGGGTGGCAGTGGGCAGGGTTCAAGCTCGGGGTGGCACTGGGCAGGTTTCAAGCTCGTGGTGGCAGTGGGTAGGGTTCAAGCTAGGGGTGGCACTGGGCAGGTTTCAAGCTCGGGGTGGCAGTAAGCAGGGTTCAGGCTCGGGGTGGCAGTAAGCAGGGTTCAAGCTCGGGGTGGCACTGGGCAGGTTTCAAGCTCGGGGTGGCAGTGGGCAGGGTTCAAGCTCGGGGTGGCAGTGGGCAGGGTTCAGGCTCAGAATGACAGTAAGTAGGGTTCATGCTCGGGATGACAGTAAGCAGGGTTCAAGCTCGGGGTGGCAGTGGGCAGGGTTCAAGCTCGGGGTGGCAGTAAGCAGGGCTCAAGCTCGGGGTAGCACTGGGCAGGTTTCAAGCTCGGGGTGGCAGTAAGCAGGGTTCGGGCTCGGAATGACAGTAAGCAGGGCTCAAGCTCGGGGTGGCAGTGGGCAGGGTTCAAGCTCGGGATGGCAGTAGGCAGGGTTCAAGCTCTGCGTGGCAGTAAGCAGGGCTCAAGCTCGGGGTGGCAGTAAGCAGGGCTCAAGCTCGGGGTGGCAGTGGGCAGGGTTCAAGCTCGGGGTGGCAGTAAGCAGGGCTCAAGCTCGGGGTGGCAGTGGGCAGGGTTCAAGCTCGGGGTGGCAATGGGCAGGGTTCAAGCTCGGGGTGGCAGTGGGCAGGGTTCAAGCTCGGGGTGGCACTGGGCAGGTTTCAAGCTCGTGGTGGCAGTGGGTAGGGTTCAAGCTAGGGGTGGCACTGGGCAGGTTTCAAGCTCGGGGTGGCAGTAAGCAGGGTTCAGGCTCGGGGTGGCAGTAAGCAGGGTTCAAGCTCGGGGTGGCACTGGGCAGGTTTCAAGCTCGGGGTGGCAGTGGGCAGGGTTCAAGCTCGGGGTGGCAGTGGGCAGGGTTCAGGCTCAGAATGACAGTAAGCAGGGTTCATGCTCGGGATGACAGTAAGCAGGGTTCAAGCTCGGGATGGCAGTAGGCAGGGTTCAAGCTCGGGATGGCAGTAGGCATGGTTCAAGCTCGGGATGGCAGTAGGCAGGGTTCAAGCTCGGGATGGCAGTAGGCAGGGTTCAAGCTCGGGATGGCAGTAGGCACGGTTCAAGTTCGGGATGACAGTAGGCAGGGTTCAAGCTCGGGATGGCAGTAGGCACGGTTCAAGTTCGGGATGACAGTAGGCAGGGTTCAAGCTAGGGATGACAGTAAGCAGGGTTCAAGCTCGGGATCATTTAGACGTAAGTTCGAGGATCAAACCACGCGACCATGTTGAGTTTGCAGTGTAATCAGTCGTGTTGTTGTCGTGTGTACAGACAGAAACTTTGGTTTTACTGTGACCTTAGTGAACTCTGCACACTAAGTTACACATTAACACATGGTCCATAAGCAGCCACACATCCCAAGTGCACACACACACACAAGATAATCACAAAAAGTCCACGAGTTGGGGGTGGGTGGCGCTGAGAAGAAAATAACCGGAAATGAATGGAATCTCTAATGGAACATTTTTGTTTTCGACTGTGGAAAACATTTCTTTAATGTATTTGACCTAAATAAATGAGAGTATTACCAAGACTACTTCCATTGTCACAATGATTACACTAATGTAATGCAAAATGAAAACAAAAGTCACTACATCTTGACTACTAGCAGGATAAAAATAGACATTGGAATGGAAGCCAACAACAAAAAAACAGAATAAGTAAACAAAGAAAATGTAAAAAAAATACTTAAAAAAATAAAAAAGAACAAAGCTTATAGTAGAGGAAGAGTCGAAAATTCATTTCCTTATATCTCAATATTGCAAGGTTTAACTCCCTTTTTCTTTATATAGATATATGTTGAAATTAATTAATTACCACAAATCGATTAACTAAATGGTTATTTTTTTGTTGCTTCACGTATTGTCATCGACTATGATTAATTGTGCAAAATTTCAACTTGATCAGAGAATCATCAATGATTGATGTGTCAATGTGTTGTAGCAAATGGATGATTGATTTGTCAATGTATTGTAGCGGATGGATGATTGATATGTCAAAGAGTTGTAGCAAATGGATGATTGATATGTCAAAGAGTTGTAGCAAATGGATGATTGATATGTCAAAGAGTTGTAGCAAATGGATGATTGATATGTCAAAGAGTTGTAGCAAATGGATGATTGATATGTCAAAGAGTTGTAGCAAATGGATGATTGATGTGTCAATGTATTGCAGCAGAAAATGATTTAATCAACACTTCAGCTAACATATCAACACACTATTGGTCACTGTGCCCAGTATAAAGTTGCACGTTTGTCTGGCAGAATGCTCATCCTAAAAGTGTTTACATGTGACCTACATTGAGAACATATAACCACTATTAGTTTTAATGTTGAAAGAAATCTTGAGCACTGGTCAATCTTCAATTCGATACAGGTGTCTATGTTTAGTTCAAATACTAACCTAAAATACTTAAATCTAAGAAAAACATTTAAATCTAGCTAAAATACTTAGATCTATGTAAATTAAATCTAGTTAAATTACTACTATATTCTACTACTTAGGCCTAAATAAACTATTTGGCTCTCTGTCCTATATGTAAATCTATGTAGGCCCTAACCAGTTGAATGACTATAAGCAAATGTATTAACAAAAGTTAGGCGTGTTCTCATCATTTAGTTATTGTACAGATCTAATTCAGTGACAGTCAAAACAAAGAGAGAAAGACTGCGTACGAACAAATAACGTGAGACGACGAAAAAGAAAGAGAAAAACGCATCGGGAGAATAAGAGAAAGTTGGAGAATGACTAGAAACAAAAGAAAAGAGAAAGAAAGAGGCTGTGAAAGAAAGAGTGATTCACAAGTTGCTACAATGTAAACGTCGTCTGTATTTTGTTGGAATGACTTCGTTTGAACAATTCAAAGTTTGTGTTGGGGATGTGATAGCCAATCTTTGGCCAAGTGAAAAATAGATACACATGTATAGATAAAGGTGGAGAGAGAGAGAGAGAAATAAGGAACCTGAAAGAGCTTTTTTTTTAAGAGGGAGGGAGGGAGAGAGAGAGATAGAAAGAGAAAGTGAGAAATAAATAAATAAATTCACAAATCGAAATATCTATTTTTTTAAATGCAAGCAAATTTCTGTTTCACAAAAACTATGACTCATACATATGAGAGAATCAGAAATACAAAAACATTTTTACTTGCGTAGAATTTTGAAATCTCCTAAACATGAAGTGAATATGTAAACACGTGACCCTGGTTTGAAATTTATGGAAAGAACTTTTTTCCCTTTTGTTTCACACAGACGTAAACAACGCCCATAGTAGGATAGCTCTGTAGGCTTATCTGAGAACTAGACATTGTAGGATAGCTCTGTAGGCTTATCTGAGAACTAGACATAGTAGGATAGCTCTGTAGGCTTATCTGAGAACTAGACATAGTAGGATAGCTCTGTAGGCTTATCTGAGAACTAGACATAGTAGGATAGCTCTGTAGGCTTATCTGAGAACTAGACATAGTTGGATAGCTCTGTATACTTATCTGAGAACTAGACATAGTAGGATAGCTCTGTAGGCTTATCTGAGAACTAGACATAGTAGGATAGCTCTGTAGGCTTATCTGAGAACTAGACATAGTAGGATAGCTCTGTATACTTATCTGAGAAATAGACATAGTTGGATAGCTCTGTAGGCTTATCTGAGAACTAGACATAGTAGGATAGCTCTGTAGGCTTATCTGAGAACTAGATCTATGTCTGTTTTCCCACATCGATTGCAGATGTAGCTGTTGGGCGTGAGTTTAAATCTCGATCTAATTGTCAACAAGAACGTTTTCATGTTGAATGTCTTCACTCGGAACAAGCGGATAAAAAAATAAGGGAAGTAACTTGAACCTTGTGTTAAAAGACAGTCTGAGATGATGAAAGAGACACCCGAATGTTTGTGTATTATTTCAAATAGATGACGAGGGTATTTGTAGTGACTAAGTCATTAACAGCTTCTTAAGTAAATCAATAGGATTCCCACATTGTCTTTTTCTTCCTCCTCCTCCTCTCTCTCTCTCTCTCTCTCAAACACACACACACAGACTTCGCATTATCACTATTTCTCTTTTCCTCTGTCTCTCCCTCTCTATTTCTCTCACCCAGAGAATCATACACGTTCTCAAGATTTGTAATTTAATATGCATTGATACATTCTCTCTCTCTTTTTTTTTTTTTTGCTTTCTCTTTTTCTATTTCTTGTTCACTTACTCTCTTACTATCTTTCGAGAGTTTCTTTTCTTCTTATCTGTTTCTTTCTCTTTCCAATTGTCGAATTCTCTACTTTTTCTTTTTCATATTTTCTCTCTCTCTCTTTCTCTATCTCTCTCGCTCATACCTTTTAACGCTAGCTCGGTCATGCTAACTAATAGAACAGCAACATAACGAGATCACATAATTAGCGCTCGGTCATGCTAACTAATAGAACAGCAACATAACGAGATCACATAACTAGCGCTCGGTCATGCTAACTAATAGAACAGTAACATGACGAGATCACATAAGTAGCGCTCGGTCATGCTAACTAATAGAACAGCAACATGATGAGATCACATAAGTAGCGCTCGGTCATGCTAACTAATAGAACAGCAACATAACGAGATCACATAACTAGCGCTCGGTCATGCTAACTAATAGAACAGCAACATGACGAGATCACATAAGTAGCGCTCGGTCATGCTAACTAATAGAACAGCAACATGATGAGATCACATAAGTAGCGCTCGGTCATGCTAACTAATAGAACAGCAACATGATGAGATCACATAAGTAGCGCTCGGTCATGCTAACTAATAGAACAGCAACATGACGAGATCACATAAGTAGCGCTCGGTCATGCTAACTAATAGAACAGCAACATGATGAGATCACATAAGTAGCGCTCGGTCATGCTAACTAATAGAACAGCAACATGATGAGATCACATAAGTAGCGCTCGGTCATGCTAACTAATAGAACAGCAACATGATGAGATCACATAAGTAGCGCTCGGTCATGCTAACTAATAGAACAGCAACATGATGAGATCACATAAGTAGCGCTCGGTCATGCTAACTAATAGAACAGCAACATGATGAGATCACATAAGTAGCGCTCGGTCATGCTAACTAATAGAACAGCAATATGACGAGATCACATGACATCTCCTAAGGTCAGCAGCCGACATTTATCACACACAAGTATAAAGAAAACAACAACAATAAAAAAAAAGTGTTATCAAAGTTTTGTCTGGAACTGGACGGCCTTGACCTATCTCTATTCTAAATAAATACGGAATGTATTTTTTCCTACGATCTTTCTCTTGACCAGTTAATGACCAGGTCTCACTGCCAGACAGACTCAGATAAAAGAAACATACTGAATCATGGGATAGAAAGAGACCACCGTTGAATGACCAAGTTTCAAGTTTCTTGCATTGCATTTAGACGGGAAACAAAAAACTTCAACAAAAACAAAATCAGATTCAGAAGCGAAGTCAAAAACTAACAAATTGAAGAGTGCACTTCTTGCTTCTACCTTTGTCTCCATCAGTTTCTATTTGTCGCTGAGGAAGGACTTGTGGCTAAAGCGTCCTTAACATTGATTTTGGTCCAGCATATAGGTATATTCATTGTATTATTTTTATACAGTTGTTGTTGCGTATACAGTAGACAGTATGTGTTGTGTGTTATAGAAAACTCTGTTACCTGCCTCTAGTTGTTCCTTTACTTCTGACATGAAGTCATTGTTGGAATGTATCATGCTGCCTAAACAGTTCAACGTTTCTACTGTTTCAAACTTGTGGTCAATAATGTTAATTTATTGTTCTTTTACCTGATATTCTCTTGTCATTAGAAAAATACTTGGTTTTGTTATCATTTCAAGTTCTGCTGGTCGAGATGCTTCTTCCTGTTGAGTGAAGGCTCTAGCAATGTCAGAGTTGTCTTTACCCAATAAGACAACGTCATCTGCATATGCAAGATATTGTTCCTGTTGGTCGCGGACCTATGTTTTCTCTTCTGAAGTACTTAGTAATAGTTACCCTTGTGTTTTTTTTTTAAATATTCCTTATTACTTTCTCTAGAGTCAGATTGAAAAGCATGAAAGTGAGTCTCCTTATCTTAGTCCTCGTGTAATCCTAAATTCTTGTGAATGTTCTCCCTTTACTTTTGAGGTGTTTAATGCCACATGTATACGTTTTGTCAGTTTTTTTTTTTTTTTTTTTTTTTTGGGGGGGGGGGGTATTCCAAAATCCTGTAGTGTTTAATATAGATATTTCTTTTTAATGCTGTCATAAGCCATTTTATAGTCTACATATATACTGGTACAGTGTATTCATAGCATTTGTCTAGTGTTAGAGAGCTCGTTGAGTTAGTTGGGTTGCGCACTTTATTTGACCGACAGTGAACCTACATTCTATAGTGACCACATAGACTTTGGGTTAGAGATTAGAACTTTTAGAAATCAGTTACTGCTAGACTCTTGAGGGGTAAACATTGCTGTTAGTGACGGACTAGACTGTGGTCCATTCTGTATTAAACATTGTTTGAAGTTCACCTTGAGTCAATTTGGTCATTTGAGTCTTTGTTCCTGTTGGTACCTGTTCATTCTTGTGACGGATTAGCTTGCTCCAAGAACTCGCGAGTGTAATACATCCTACAAGGTACTCACGCACGTAGTATAATTAAGTAAAGTTAGAAATACTTCAAGTACATCTGAGTTACACATGCATGATATGTATCCATTACACTATTATACATCTTAGAGTGAACATGTGATCTGTTGTGGATCTGTTAGGTCAGAAACCACATTGAAAGTAACCTAGGATTTCTTCTGCGTACTTTCCAAATAATAAGCTTTTTGGTTAGGATCTTTTTTGTTATATATCCCTCTCTAATAACAAAACTTTGTTTTCGTGTATTGGGATTATAAGTGCTGTTTACAATTCTGTTGGAATTAATTCTTCTTCCCTGACTCTTAATATCAGTCCGTTTGGTAATGTAGGTCTTTACCTCTATATTTAATTAGTTCTGCTGTGATTTGGTCCTCTCCTGGTGCTTTGTGGTTCTTCATGGTTCTAATTATTTCTGATGTTTCGCTCAGTGTTAGGAGGGGGGGGGGGGGAGGGGATCTGGTCTTCCCTTAGGCTATTGCGGTGTATTGGAATAGAGTATATCCAATGGTGGAAGTTTATGCTTAGAATAGAACTAGCTCTGACTGTTGAGGGCGATGTTTTGATTGTGTTCAGAACAGGAACTAAACATTTGTTGTTTCAACTACAAACGTATGTGTTTAATGATATAATATTGTATATGTAAAATGATATAATATTGCATGTGTTTAATGATATAATATTGCATGTGTTTAATGATATAATATTGCATGTGTTTAATGATATAATATTGCATGTGTTTAATGAAATAACATCGCATGTGTTTAATGACATAACATCGCATGTGTTTAATGACATAAAATTGCGTGTATTAAATGGCATAACATCGCATGTGTTTAATAACATAACATTGCATGTGTTTAATAACATAACATTGCATGTGTTTAATAACATAACATTGCATGTGTTTAATGACATAACATTGCAATGGGCACGAAAGTTTCCACTAAATTAAATGTATATTATATTGCTATCTTCCGAAATACAAATCGTTGCATCTTATCTTATGTTATAAAATATAGACGTCACTTCACGTCATCTTCTTCAACTCTTAGTGGTCCCCAGTCACACTCATTGCCTTTTTCTTCTAGAAATTCATCAACTATCAAAGGTTAGACTGAAAGGAAGTTTGTTCTTCTACAGCTCATTTTATGAAGTTATCATAGATGTTCTAGAATACTGGGATTATCCAAAAGAATTGTATTATTTGATAACGAATGTTAAGAACTTTTTTTTATAATTTATATTCTATTCTGTAAGTTTGATTTTATTCATGCAGACTGATGGATCGTCCATTTTTTCTTATTGTGCGTTTTTGTTATTATGTTGAAGGGTTCATATAACTAATCTTATAGTCTGAGATGAACCTCGCAGTCTTTTCCAGATCAGGCCGCTCGCCATATTGTTTTTCTTCCATAGGAGTATCTTAGAGCCGTTGTCTTGTTCGGCCCTCTCAATAAATTATGCGGCTTTGAAGGGCATGGTCGGCATTCTATAGTGACAATCCACAAGTGCCAATAACACTAGTTGTCCAATTTTTATCTTCATTTAATATTAATATTGCAAAAATTATTTATCATGATTGTCGATATTAAAAAGATTTAAATACATATTTCAACCTCAGAAAGTGAGCTGTTTTACTTTGTCAGATAATTTAAGTTACAAAGCTTGTGTACAGAAAGCGCAACAAAGGTGCCCCACGGAAACGCTTTAAAGACCAGCTAGGCGCCGACTTGCCTTAGATGACATAGAAGAAGTAACCTGGTTGCATGCGGCCACGGAACGAGACAGCTGGAGGTCACTCACAAAGGCCGCGGTATACACATTTGAGACCAAAAGAAAATCCGCTGCCGAGGACAGACGCAGACAGCGAAAAGAAAATCTTAATCGACCACCGGTGGACAATGGTTATGCTTGCTTTGGATGTGTCAATATATGTAGGTCACAGCTGGGGCTGCGTAGCCATTAGAAATACTGCATTCCTTATTAATCTAAGGGACTCGAAGACAAGACTTATTATTATTATTATTATTGTTATTATTATAATTATATTTCTATATCTATGTATCTATGTATGTATCTATTTGTCTATATCTATATATATCTGTGTATATTTATAGCTATCTATCTCTCTATATATATATCTATATATATAAAACGCCAGAGAAGAAAAGCAAGGCCCACGATCTCCAGCTGGAATAACATGCCTAGTGTGCAGCCGAACATTCCGGGCTCACATAAGTCTCACCAGGAGACATAAAACCCCAGTGCAAAGCCCTCAGCCCCCTGGATGACAAAATGGTCATCATCGAACCACGATGGACGAACTATATATATATATCAATATGAACACTATATATGACACTCGTGAACACTGAACTGAACCCCCTCCCCGCTCCGTTTGTATTGACGTAATAGTTAAATAGATCTAACGGTAATAAAAAATATCTAGAAAACCTGTGGCTATATATCTAACTGTAGGACACATCTGGACCTTCACAGATCCGAGTTACCTTAGTCAACGAACTTCCTTGACCTTATTATATGTAATGAAATGGAATCAGGTCGAGCTAAGTTCTGCCATGCGATCAGGCCGCGCTAAGTCTTGTAACAAAGATATGATCGCGTTTGCTTTTAGAGTAGATTAAATAAAGCCATGTCAATAAGTACCACAACAAAAGTAGTCGCTTCGACAATATAATCAGAAACACACAAATATAATATCTTTAACATGGAGCATTGAGTCTGAGAGATAGATATATAAGCCAAGAGATGGAAAGATTGGTTAAATAGAAAATAGGGTTAGATAAATAGATAGATAGATAGATAGATAGATAGATAGATAGATAGATAGATAGATAGATAGATAGATAGATAGATAGATAGATATACATGTATAGCAGTAATAGAGAACAAAGAAGAGAAGCCACATTTCAGCAATATGCATAATCAAACATTATTTACATTTTTATATAGTGGTCTAATTGTATAGAACATCGTGATGTCATGATGTCTAATTGAAAGTGACATCTTAGAGTCTAAACGTTAAGAAATACAAAACAAGAACAGAAACTGGGGCATGAAGACATACATGAAAACATAAATTATTTCTTGCTTAAGTGAGCGAACATTCTGATGACCCGGAAATTATTGCTAGGTCAAGGTTCTTTTTTTTTACAGCGAAACATTACAGTTTGTATATTTCTAAACCAAACGTAAGCAGGAGAAAGAAAGATGCAATTGTAAGAAGGAATAGAAACATGAGATTCATAGATTTGGCTTTTAGCTAGCCATGAGTTTCCTGTGGCTACGTGTAGCCAAGAGCCACATGGCCTTGTCAATTGTCGTTAAGAACATTCCTGTGCCATCTAGCAAGGTTAAAAAATAATAAAGGTTTTTCTGGATGGGTCTCTTGTCACGCGGAACAATGTGAAGTGTGGGGTGGGTACGTGGCAGCATTCGGGAAGTAAGACAGGAAACGGTGAGTGCGCATGCGTGTGACTGTGTTTCTAATTGTGCAGATGTGTGCTTGTGTCATTATGTGTCCGTGAAGGATGAGGGTCACAGAAGTGCATGCATTGCTTGGATGTAGCCACAAAGAACCCGATCTAATCTTTTGTTATTAGGGTGGCAGTGTGCAAAAGCCAAAGCCTTTTTAATTGGTATCTTCGAATCGATGTCTGAACTGAAGAATATAACTGTATATCACATCTTCTTTTTCAAATTTAGTGCTTTAAGAAATAAAATAAAAAAAAAAAAACAAGTCTTAATTCTACAACATCACTTTATGGAGTAAAGGCTGATTAAGAGACTAACGATTAACTGACTCACGACTAATAGAGTAACAAGAAACACAATTTCAGGTAACCATCGTTGTAAATTGGATACTCCGATGAGTTCCAAAGAAAAACACATAAATGTCCTCTACCACCAGGACATTCAGCTAACATAGCACGTCACAAAGGTGATTGCCTGGATGTGTGGTCTGGGAGCATCATCTCAATAGCCTCACGTTCGAACCCTGCCCATTCCAAGAAGTCCTGCATGAGGTTTGGACTAGGACTTTATACTTTTTAAAGGAACTTTCGAAACTTGTAATAGAAAACAACGACGTTTTGACCTGCTGTCAAGTGTGTTGGTGTTGTTGATGGTCTCAAGTGTGTTGGTGTTGTTGATGGTCTCAAGTGTGTTGGTGTTGTTGATGGTCTCAAGTGTGTTGGTGTTGTTGATGGTCTCAAGTGTGTTGGTGTTGTTGATGGTCTCAAGTGTGTTGGTGTTGTTGATGGTCTCAAGTATGTTGGTGTTGTTGATGGTCTCAAGTGTGTTGGTGTTGTTGATGGTCTCAAGTGTGTTGGTGTTGTTGATGGTCTCAAGTGTGTTGGTGTTGTTGATGGTCTCAAGTGTGTTGGTGTTGTTGATGGTCTCAAGTATGTTGGTGTTGTTGATGGTCTCAAGTGTGTTGGTGTTGTTGATGGCCTCAAGTGTGTTGGTGTTGTTGATGGTCTCAAGTGTGTTGGTGTTGTTGATGGTCTCAAGTGTGTTGGTGTTGTTGATGGTCTCAAGTGTGTTGGTGTTGTTGATGGTCTCAAGTATGTTGGTGTTGTTGATGGTCTCAAGTATGTTGGTGTTGTTGATGGTCTCAAGTGTGTTGGTGTTGTTGATGGTCTCAAGTGTGTTGGTGTTGTTGATGGTCTCAAGTGTGTTGGTGTTGTTGATGGTCTCAAGTATGTTGGTGTTGTTGATGGTCGTTGACTTAGAGCACCAAACTGCTGGTTGACAAATAAATCACTTTGGGCGTATTATATTTTAACTTATAAAACTGGAAATAACTTGAATAACCTCTTTGTGAACAAAACTAAATATAATTTTTTTTTACAATAAAGAGTTACAAATGTTGAGATGAAATGAAATCAAGTTTTATTTGAAACAAATCTCACTGAAGAGACCTCTTTACACGCTGGCATCTTGGAGTCATCTGGTGTACTTATCACAGCTTACGACATCATTCTACAAGACTAACATTAAATAAATGCTTTCTCTCTCTCTCTCTCTCTCTCTCTCTCTCTCCAACCAACAATAAATACTCCATTTCTATAAAACGTAAGCAACACACACACACTCCATAACAGTTGGACCACAAGTTGACTAGTTCTCTCTATTTCTCTCTGTTCTCTCTATTTCTCTCTATTTCTCTCTTTTCTCTCCATTTCTGTCTGTTCTCTGTTTTCCCCTTGATATTGTATTCTTTCTTGAAAGATCTCTGCAAGTCCAGAAGAACTAGTGACAACACAATAACATTAAAATAGTGTTTATTCCTGTGGTAAGCCTCCTAAATAGCGCTGTGAACGTATCCAGCTTACCAAGACAGCTCTAGTGGAGGATTTGTTCTATTTCTGCTGCTCAATACTCGCAGATCCAATAGACCTTGTTGAAAACTTTACAACACCTTCAGATATATACAATACAAATAGGTTTTGTTGAACACTGTACAGCACCTTCAGATATATACAATACAAATAGGTTTTGTTGAACACTGTACAACACCTTCAGATATATACAATACAAATAGGTTTTGTTGAACACTGTACAGCACCTTCAGATATATACAATACAAATAGGTTTTGTTGAACACTGTACAGCACCTTCAGATATATACAATACAAATAGGTTTTGTTGAACACTGTACAGCACCTTTTTCTACATATTCTTCATTATAATCATAAAGCGATAAAGCAAACATTCCGAAGCTTCATTAACTTCAGACATCTTCGTGAACAAAAAAAAAATCAGACATGACCAATACCAGAAATCAACTCATCAATACATTTCATTTCTATTAAAAATGATGTAGCTTGCCATCTTGCACTATTAATTGTAAGGGGATGTCTTGAGAGACGAATAAGTTATATTCGTTAAAGGGACCGAACTGCTCTCCTAGCACACACCGCCCTTTTTCTCCCTTCCCCCCCCCCCCCCCCCATCGAATTCCATTGAATACAGAAAATATTTTTAGGATAATCGATTTGTAATAAAGAAAAATAAATGTAGAAAATAATGTTATCACCGTCAGCAATCACGTTAAAGGTAAAATATGTGTAAGGTTTATAATAGAAAATGTAGTTTACAGGTAGAATGGTAGACAGTTAAAAAGCATAGAGCCAATCAAAATGTGCGGACTGGTTGCAGTGTGATTTTTTTTTTCTTATTTTCATTTTTATAGAGCTTAAGGGGGGGGGGGGGGGAGTAAGAACAACAGCACAATTCATGTAGACATGTCAAATGTCAACACATATGTATAGATGTCAATGTGTACCAAGTGTTAGGTTAGGCTGTAGATTGCACCAAGTGCACTGTGTCGCCACACAGCAGCAGTGATTTCTTCTAAATATTATAACTCTAGATCTACCTGTGCCATCATATGTTTTACGTTGATCCATTTGCTATGCCGAGGATTTAGGATTTCCTGGTCGGGAAATGTAATAAGAATGAATGGCTCCGAATCAACACCATTTACATAAAACTCGGGTGAACCTCAAGGAACAGACTTAGAGTCCAGTGTCTTTTTTCTAATTTAATTCTTATCTTCTTATCTTATAAATGTTACTTCAAGAGAGAAAATAATTAGGCCCTACGCATTTCATGTGTCAATCTTGTCATGCATGTCAATCAGTGACTTGAATTCAGGAAACCAATTCCATAGCTTATGGAATAATGGGAAAATGTACGAATTTGTCCTTTATCATTGTGTCTTTCTGGGTATTTTATTAGGTTTTGATTTTGTTTACATTTTGGTGTTTTATGTATTATTGCTGCTTTAATTGAAGCGTCTCTAAATTAAGAGATTTTGTCTGTTTCTACGGTCCACGATTATCGTGGTTGTCATGTAGTCTGCACTCAGCTAAATGCATTTTTTAATTTCAATTAAAGATTAATACATATTGTTAAGTTTTTAAATTTTGCATTAGATTTAGAATTTCCTGTGACCAGCAAAACGACCAACCGCCTTTACTTTTCCACAACTGTCAGGTAGAGCTGGGTGGACTCAGAGGCGACCTGAAGATCCCGAAATTAAAAGTCCCTGTCTTCACCAGGATTTGTTTAGACCTTTCGGTTCAGAAGCCAAGCGCAGGGTTAAGTTAGTTTTATTCGATTTGATTTAAGCTTTATTCATTCTTAATTACTGGCATTTTTCAGGGTTGAAAGACTTACTCCAATTTGTTTCCTTTCTCTGTAACTCTCTTGGTAACATGTTAGTATACTGTGCTGTTATTGTTCTATATTATAGTAATGATGCAGTTGTCTGTAAATAATTAGACTTTCAATGATCGGCCTGTCCATTTCTTTATGTTGTCCTCCCATCGTCTGCATCTTCTTTTTGCTAACCCTAACCCCAAAAGTCTGCACCACACCTAACATTAACTCCAGAGCGTACCTGACCTCAACCTTTTACCACACCTGATCATCTCTTGTGCTCTCGTCATCTTTAGTGTTTACTCGTTTTACTAACTGAATTAACCCCTGACCCGTGACACACAAATCAAATTATAGACTTTACTAACTGAAATAACCCCTGACCCTTGACACACAAATCAAATTATAGACTTTACTAACTGAAATAACCCTTGACCCACAAATCAAATGATAGATTTTACTAACTGAAATAACCCCTGACCCTTGACACACAAATCAAATTATAGACTTTACTAACTGAAATAACCCCTGACCCTTGACACACAAATCAAATTATAGACTTTACTAACTGAAATAACCCTTGACCCACAAATCAAATGATAGATTTTACTTACTGAAATAGCCCCTGACCCTTGACACACAAAATCAAAATTACTAACTGAAATAACACTTAATCCAGAAATCAAATAACAGATTTTACTAACTGAAATAACATTTGACCCACAAATCAAATGACAGATTTTACTAACTGAATTTACCCTTGAGGCCTTGACCCACAAATCAAATTGGCTTTAGCAATAGAAGCTCTCAAAGCTAAAGTCCATGGCTGAGAATACTCTGTTAAAGTGTCCAGTTAACTGTGCTAAGGAATTAATAAAAAAACGAACATTTTAATATTTACATTTTTATTAGTAAGCTAAATCAGAATGACCAAAAGTAACAGACCGGTGTTTTAAAAACTGATAACGAGGCTTGAGAGTCTACGTCACAAGAGGACTACAGCAGACGTTATTGACGGCCTGCTAATTATACCTCGAACCGAGCTAGTGAAATGTGAGAAGGCGGGCGTCCAATGAATTGGTGTTGGGCACGCAACTGACCTAAAGCCAAAACGAAGTCAAAATCCCAAGCTGCGGGATCATCTTACAGTGTCCCGCGCTCGACAGATAGGCCCGCACGCGTAATAGCTAAAGATAAGATCAAGTGATGCAAGTTTCATAAGCGTTACGAGAGACCAGCTTTTGAAAGGATTACGCTGAAAATGTACTTAGTTTAAACTGTTGCTATACAATGATAGGGGCGACATCTTCTGCACACGATTTCAAAACAGTTCTCGCTGCGACTCTGCTAGTTCTGTGATATATGTATAAATGTGTTGTCAAAATGGGACTACATGCGTATTTAAAAGGTTTAAGTTGATACAAGAAATAATAATGTTTGTTAATAAACTGTATATTTGGCCAGGTGTGGCTAATGATTTAGAATTGTTACATCTAATGTCTTAGGTCATCAGGGCTGTATTAAAATTGATGATGACAGTTCTACATAGAAGTGTAAATTCCTGGCGTAGTGATAAGATGACTTTGTGACTTCTACTACATGTTGTACTTATATAATATATATATGTTCACTTGTATATTAAAAACATTGATAATTAATAATAATAATAATAATTAAACATGGTCGAGAGGCTAAGTGCACTTGAGCTTGGCTTGGATACCTATGAGGGAGCTCGAGGTTCGACACCGACTCGGGCAGAGTTGTGTTCACTGAGCGCCTAAAGGCAGCACGGAAAAACCTCTGAGCATGCTATAAGCATGAAAGTAGCACTATATAAAAGCCATAATTTATTTTTATTTTATAATTGTTTACTTCTATATTTGTTTAATTAAAAAAAAAATTATTTGAAATTTAACTTAGAGATGTCAATATAGAATTAAAACGTACAAGCTATCACTCAGATGACACGTCTTTATGTAATAATAATAACAATAATAATAGTAATAATAATACTAATAATACGATGCATTGTTTCCCCTTAACGAAGCATGACCCCGGCAGTGCCCAGAAAATGAAATGAAGTGTATCTCTACAATACTAAAAATAAGAGATTTATTCTCCTTGTGGAACTTGGTCTTACTACTGTCAGGTTTGTGATGTTTCATTATTAATTAAATACATACCTCAAAATTGTTTAATACATAGACATCATCAATATAAATTTTTTAGAGTTATGAAGACCTGTAAAAAAGACATTTTCTTCCCGATAGTAAAGCTTACTATTATTATTAAAATAGTATACACCAATAGTCCTGCAGTGATACTAAAATTCGATCACTATATATATTCATTAAAGAGAAACAAATTGCTCTCGGGCTATCGTTGGTCCAGCTTGGAGTAGTCATTCGATGTGATCTGTTTGCAGAAATATCAGGCCAAGACAAAATATCTTCTTACCTAAGTCTGTCACGTTTGTGGGTTCTTCGCTACTAGGTTAGATGGATGTCCCAGTTATTAGTTATGAATTCCAAGATTGTGTTCGTATTACAATGTGTGTGTGTATATGTGTGTAAATAGATGACAAGGTTTCATTACAATGTGTGTGTGTATGTGTGTAAATAGATGACAAGGTTTCATTGTATTTTTTTCCCCGCTACCTTTACTATTGTTTATTTGAATGTTTATCTCCCTTTCCCGTGAGCTGAATCTTACACTTGTGAGCGTAGAAGGTGGTTACCATGGTAACGCCACTCAGCACGTTCGGTTTTGTTTATTTTATCTTTGAGCTACTCATCTTGCGTTGTGTCGCTGAGAGCTCAGGGCCGGATGGTCTCTCGGAACATTGACAGCAAGGTCTACAATTACAGTTCAGTCGCCGCAATACGCAGCAGAAAGTAATTTGATCTTTTTTTTCTTCCTTTGTAATATTCCAGAATTGAAAAGAATAGATTTCAATTTAATATTGTATTTTGTCCTGTAGACTAGCCGTGGTTTTTAATTATCTATGTTGTAGTCATCAAAATACATATGTACTCTTTGAAAATTTTTTTTTGACAGCAGATGGACTAAAGTGCAACGTAATTTCAAGCTTAACAAATCTTCACAATAAATATTATATTGGGTATAGTGTGTGGTGTGTATAGTAATAGATCACATATTTTATTTAAGTACACTTTGTTTTTCGATATCGAAAGGGTTGAGAGGTAGCGGATATTTAATTGTAATTATATTTTGTTGTTGTCTATTTAGTTTTTTATGGTTAAAGAATTTGAATTAGTTATATATATATCTGACTTTATAATATACAGTAATAACAAGATGATATACAGTATCATAAAACAGAGAGGGTGTGAGTGAGAGAAAGAGAGAGAATGAGAGAGAAAGAATGAGAGAGAGAGAGAGAGAGATAGGGAATAAAGAGAGAAAGAGATCAAACGAGAGAGAAAGAGAGTGCGAGAGAAAGAGAGTGTTTGAGATATTGCTAGAGATTGAAAGAGTAGCCGAGAAAGAGACTGGGCTGGAAAGAGGAACAGAAAGTACAAGAGAGAGAGAGAGAGAGAGAGAGAGAGAGAGTTAAAGAAGCTTGAAGTAGAAAGAGAGGAAAATAGAAAAAGAAAGAGTGAAAGGGAGAATGGTCGAGCAAGAGAGAGTGTGAAAATTGTTAAAAGAAGTTTGAAATATACAGTTGCAATCTAAAGGCTGAAAAAATAATGCAAGTCCTCCTTTTTCCTTTTCATCTTTTTAAACAAGGTGGAAACATAAACTCAAAATCGGCCCCCGAAGTGGTCCACCCAGGCAGGTAAAAAGGCAGGTTTCAATATTTTCAGAAAGAATATCATAATGAAATTCTATCAAAGAAAAATGACAGAGAAGAATGGAGAAAAAGGTTGACAGTTCTTGTGTGGTGCCCCAGCGGTCCAGCAGACCAAAGGATAGGTGAAAGTGAATTAGAAATTAGATGTGAACTGGCCTAACTGATGTCTTATAATGAGTATCTAATTGATGTAATTGTTTTTTAAAGGGTCAATCTCTTATTCCTCAAGAAAAAAACATTTCCGAAAATAAAAAAAATTCCTTTAGTTAAGTGTTTTATGTCTGTAGTGGAGTGCTGCAGTTTATGCGATAATATGAAATACTACTTATTAATTGTTCTTTTAAATTATGTCCAACTTATATGTATACTAAATAGATTTTTTCTCTTTAATAAAAATAAACATATTTTGTGTAAATGTAGTAGTTAGTATAACAGAACTTACTTAAAATGGCAATACGAATGTATGATTGTGTGTACTTTTTGACAAAATCCAAAACCGTTTATTAATTGTGAATAGTTGTAAAAGTGGTTAATTTTTATCAAAACAAAAACTGCTTGCATAAGTGATTTCAAAAATTAGATTTTTCGCTTTCGGAAAAGAAAAAAGTAGTCGTTGCTTCAGAACTTTGAATGGTCTAAAATATTATGTCAGATTTTCAGTATCTTTTCTAGTTTACGAGATCTAAACGGAACGGTCGGACGTACGGACAAAATTTCACACAATACTAATAGAGTCTTTTCCCCTTTCGGGGTCCGCTAAACATAGTTTTTCAAAAGCCATTTCTTAGATATTGATCTTCAATTAAAAACCCATTATAAGGTCTAGATACCTGGAGTTCGGTATATAACTAATTCTACCCATAATCTACAAATATTTGTAAACGTGTATTTCTTTTCTTTTTTAGCGGCCCCCGAAAGGGGAAAAGACGCTATTAGTTTTGTGCAAAATGTCTCTCCGTCTGTCCGTCCGTCCCGTTTAGATCTCGTAAACTAGAAAAGATATTGAAAATCCGACATCACAATATTTTAGACCATTCAAAGTTCTGATGCAACGGCTACTTTTTTTTTCTGAAAGCGAAAAAATCTAATTTTTAAAATCAGTTATGCAAGCAGTTTTTTAAAGAGAAAAAGCTAATTAGTATGCATTATAATTTAGACCTAAATTACAACGAATAGTAATCTTGTAAACGTCATTTTCGTGAAATAATTTTTATGGCGGAAATGTTTTTTTTTTTTTTTTTTGAACATTCTAATAAGAGTTTGAGCCTTTTCAACACAATTACATCTATTATAAGACTTCAGTTAGGTCAGGAGAGGCGCGGTAGCTGAGCGGTAAAGCGCTTGGCTTCCGAACCTGGGGCCCCGGTTCGAATCCTGGTGAAGACTGTGATTTTCAACATCGGAATCCTTTGGCGCCTCTGAGTCCACCCAGCTCCAATGGGTACCTGATATTAGTTGGGGAAAAGTAAAGGTTGGTCGTTGTGCTGGCTACATGACACCCTCGTTAACCGTAGGCCACAAAAACAGATGAACTTTACATCATCTGCCCTATAGGCCACAAGGTCTGAAAGGGGAACTAGTTAGGCCAGGTTCACATCTAACTTTGCATTCACTTGCACCTATCCTTTGATCTGCTGGACTATTAGGGCACTACAAAAGATCTGTCAACTTTCTTTCTCCATTCTTATCTCTCATTTGTCCTTGATATAATTTCATTTGGATGTTCTTTCTGAAAATATTGAAGCCTGCCTAGGTAGACCACTTCGGGGGCCGATTTGTAATCTTGTTTTTTAATGTCATCATTTCTTGCGATTTTCTATCGCCCCTCCCCAACATAAGTTAAGGCCACTATTGGATTGTGCTGCTTTTGTATCTGTCTGACCATTTGTCAGTCTCTTTAGATCCTATAAAATAAAATCGACTCCTGAAATTCTGGCTTCATTCTCGCCTGTTTATTTCTAAAAACTTGGAGCAACGTGAACATTTTATTGGTCCTTTGAAAGAGAACTTTTTTTTGTTTACCTTACACATACATCACTTTTAAAATACGATTTTTAAGGTTTCATAGAGTTATCCTAAGGAGTACTAAAGACATTTAATAGTATGTTGTATAGTTCTAAAACATTCAAGTCTCTGAATATAAAGCTCGGGTATTAGCCTAATGAATGTTCTATAAATAAGACTCGATATATGTTTATGTGTGCCACAGCTACATTATAATCTTTTGGTAATTAGCGATGATGGCGATTTTTTAAAATCATATCTACATATTGAATGTCTACATATTGAATGTCTACATATTGAATGTCTACATATTGTATGTCTACATATTGTATGTCTACATATTGAATGTCTACATATTGAATGTCTACATATTGTATGTCTACATATTGAATGTCTACATATTGTATGTGTAGATATTGAATGTCTATGTATTATACGTGTAGATATTGAATGTCTACATATTGTATGTCTACATATTGTATGTGTAGATATTGAATGTCTACATATTTGAATGTCTACATTTTGTATGCGCATCCTTGTATACACATAGGTTTAAACAACGTTGATAAGAAAGTTCGGTTTGAATCAGCACAATATCAAATGTAATATGACGGTCCGCCTAAGAGTTTCAGTAACTACACAAACTCAGCATATATTATCTTGTTTCTTTTAACTCGGAATGATTTTTTTTGTAAATGTGTAAAATGTTTTCATGATGACCATCAAGTTGTAGAAGATAAAAGAAAGTCCAGTTAAGTGTATCAATATGTCTCGACTACCGCGCTACGTTCTCAGCGTTCCTCATTGGGAGGAGGTCACGTGGTCAAAATCTAAGATAAGGAGGGAGAGAGAAGGGAGAGTGGGAGGGAACCAAGAATCAATTTTAATGTATGACAAACACATTTATAATCGACACAAAAACTCTAGAACTGATTGGCTTTCAAAGTAGTTGACATTGAGAAGTGAACTGCTTTAGTCCCAGCAGCCTCTAGTACTGTTCCAAAGTCACGTTCTGCTCATGAACATGGTGAACCAATGGATTAGTTGTCCGTGTTACTCAATGATACAACAATCTTCTCGGCGATAGTTATTGACAGAGAGAACAATAGTCCCTCTCCTCTTGTTGCAAGCATGGTTTCAATTCAGCAAAGTCTCTGCTTAGGAAAGACATAGCACACTTTCTCATTAAGGAGCAGTCGTTTTGTCTGTCCGGGGAGGTTTTTAGTTTGTTTGTATGGGTGTTTTGTGTGTTTCTGTCTGTCTGTCTGTCTGTCTCTGAGTGTTTGCTGATACTGCATTGATTCAACAAAATAGATGTACAACAAGGGGTCTAACTCGGACTAAATCTTTTGAATTGCGTCACTAACGAACTCAATGAAAATAGCATTCCAAATTCCAAACATAGGCTACATAAAGTTAGTAGATTAATTCACATATGTTTATACAATAATATAATAATAATATGAGATTAAATAAATAGAAATCATACAATCTCCAAACTTAAAAGATTTAATATTTTCTTTTGATTTTATCATGGAACTAGATTTGTATTCAGCAGTGCATACTCATAATATACTAATAAATTTGTTATTCGCAAACAAAATTAATTATTAGATTTTTTGTATTGCACACTTACACTTTAGACAATAATTAGCAGACAAGATTATATCGGGAAATACACCATCTGGTTTCCAGATCCTAAGTCATTGGTCACCATCTGGATTCTGGGTGCGTCAAGTCCACCTATAGTCATTAGTCACCAAGGATTTGACTTTTACAAGGATTTGATTTTTACTTAGACCGAATTTTTTGACACTAGACTAATTATTCTCCAGAGTGTGGCCAAACCGAAATGATCAATGAATCTAAGAGGAAGAGGAGACTTGTGTTAAGGAGACACTGGCCTTTTAGATGACCTGTAGACCTCAATGTGTGTGTGTGTGTGTGTAGAGCAGTCTGGCCAACAACTTCAATGGTAGCCATTAAAATGACAAAGTCGTAAATTAGATCTCAGTCATGCATGTTAATCAGGGACTTAAATCTGTCAACTTGTTGGTCTTCCTGGTTGGTTCCGGCAATCTATTTGAGCATTTGTATGACTTTTGTTCGATCCCTGTCTTAGTGGGACTATATTTGACCACGTGAATTAAGAAACGTAACTCTGATTGCAACATGAGTTTTCAATTCCTACAATTAGCTCAATACTTTCGGGAAGAAATGATGGTCACTTGTCGACAAATGGACGCTGGTCAAATGTTGCAAGCTGGTCGAAACTTGGAGGCTGGTCAAAAGCTGGAAGCTGGTCAAATGTTGCAAGCTGGTCGAAAGGTGGAGGCTGGTCCAAAAGCTGGCAGCTGGTAAAATGTTGCAAGCTGGTCGAAAGTTGGAGGCTGGTCAAAAGCTGGAAGCTGGTCAAATGTTGCAAGCTGGTCGAAAGGTGGAGGCTGGTCCAAAAGCTGGAAGCTGGTCAAATGTTGCAAGCTGGTCGAAAGTTGGAGGCTGGTCAAAAGCTGGAAGCTGGTCAAATGTTGCAAGCTGGTCGAAAGTTGGAGGCTGGTCAAAAGCTGGAAGCTGGTCAAATGTTGCAAGCTGGTCGAAAGGTGGAGGCTGGTCCAAAAGCTGGAAGCTGGTCAAATGTTGCAAGCTGGTCGAAAGTTGGAGGCTGGTCAAAAGCTGGAAGCTGGTCAAATGTTGCAAGCTGGTCGAAGGTTGGAGGCTGGTCAAAAACACATGTAAAAGTGTATTCATTTTTCAAGCTAAAATTCCACACATTGACGTATGACCTGGCAGGTAAGTTAATAGAGCGTCGCCCTTATAAGTCGAATGTCATACTGGGCTATTGTATTTCTCTTGATTATTTCATCCCAAGTAAAACATGTGAGTCTAGTTTGAAGTGTTTGAACAAGAAGGAGGAATTCATTTGTTAGCATGCCTTTGTTTCTCTACTAGAAGTAAACTTCCGTCCTTTGTACAGCACATGCACTTAGCCTAAGTTACTGAGACTTCATATTTTTGTTACTTGAACTTTTGTTACTTGGACTTAAGGCTACTTGGACTTAAGGTTACTTGAACTTTTGTTATTTGAATTCCTATTGTTTCTAACATTTTCTCTCAGCCTAATCTGAATCATTAATGAATGTCCACATGAAGCTGCTGCCTTTGACACTCTTCATCTTCTTATATATAATTAGAAAATGGGATAAAAGAAATATTTATGGTAAGAATAATTACATGTAATTCTAGACTGGATGTGAGTAGACAAAATGTGCATGCTATTCAAAGGGGGGGGGGGGGGGTTGAGAAACATTTTATCCACTGAACGAAAACAAGTTTTACCTGGCATTCAAACCCTACCCTATTATACCCCACCTTCTCTTTTCTCGGTCATTTCCGTCCCTTTCCTTTTTTCCTGTCTCCCCCCATCTCCTTGCAAGAGGCTCGCGCGTGGCGCTACCAACGAGTCAATGTACCCTCCCGCCACCGCGCGCCACGTCCTTCTCAGTATGTAGGGCTGCGGTGAAACGACAACCCCCGAGACCAATAGGCGAGAGAGAAGTTGGCCGAGTGGGAAAAAAAAACATTTCTGCGTGGACCGGGAATAATAAAATAAGTTTTACGAAATACTAAGTGAAACAAAAAATCACCTCAGCACACATACGCATAAAGAAACTAAAGTTTCCGTGACTGATCTATTGGGATATTTAGCAGGCGAGACTTGTGAGCAGTACTGAGTGTTCTATTTGCTGGGTGGATATAGTGGTGAGTACGGCTGTTTTGTTTTTAGTTTATTATTCATTTTTGTGGTGAGTGCAAGATTTGATATTTAGAACCTCATTGACAAATCTTTACTTATTAATGACTATTGGGAAAGATGACTTTTATTGCATGAGAATTTAAATTCCAATAAGTTTGCATTGGATTTTATTAAGAATTTTTTGTGTTTGTTTTTCTGACGGAGAGTTTGCAAGGTATGATTTTAGGTTCACAAAACTGCAGTGGTCACTTATTTAGTCTTAGTTTTCTATTAACAATTCAACTGTTACCATTAGTTTATATTTTCTTTCTTTGTTTATATTATCATCCAAGTAAGGAGACATAGATTTGTAAAGTATCGTTAGTACTTTTCACATTTTGAAATACTGTTTACCTCCCCTTATAACTGTCAAGTTAGTCTGCTAGTGAAATAATCTTGGACATGGATAGATTGTCTCCGCATGGCGTACCTTGCGATGCATTATGGGGTATTTGCAATGCGCATAATTCGTAGGAACAGAAGTAAGTAAAGGAATGGGTATACATGGATTATTACCATTCATATGCATAGAGGGGTTTCCAGCATTGGACATCAATCATGCCATGTCCAGCAATAGATATTCTTCTTTGGTCTTCAAAAATGGGCATGCATCTTGTGTCTTCAGCAACCAGCAAATAGAAAAAAGGGGGGGGGGGGAGATCCATCAATAAAATCAGCTTATTGAAAAACAAATGACATCATTCTAGATTGGTTACACCCTTGATACATAGCTGGCACTTTATCACTGCATCCTTCACAACCATTTTGGAATTTGTAAAACTTTGTTTTCTTATATCCGTCAAGTACACAATATTCAAGTACACTATATCCAATTACACATTATCCAAGTACATTATATCCAAGTACACTAAATTGAAGTACACTATATCCTAGTGCACTATATCCAAGTACACATTATCCAAGTACACTATATTCAAGTACACTATATCCAAGTACACTTTATTCAAGTACACTATATCCAAGTACACTTTATTCAACTACACTATATTCAAGTACACTTTATTCAACTACACTATATTCAAGTACACTTTATTCAAGTACACTATATTCAACTACACTATATTCAAGTACACTTTATTCAACTACACTATATTCAAGTACACTATATCCAAGTACACTATATTCAACTACACTATATTCAACTACACTATATTCAAGTACACTATATTCAAGTACACTTTATTCAAGTACACTATATTCAAGTACACTTTATTCAAGTACACTTTATTCAAGTACACTATATTCAAGTACACTATATTCAACTACACTTTATCCAAGTACACTATATTCAAGTACACTTTATTCAAGTACACTATATTCAAGTACACTATATTCAAGTACACTATATTCAAGTTCACTATATCCAAGTACACTTTATTCAAGTACACTATATTCAAGTACACTATATTCAAGTACACTATATCCAAGTACACTTTATTCAAGTAAACTATATCTGGGACTTTCTCTTCACATTGACATACACAACGAGAGCAAAATGAACATTTAAAAAATCCTAAAATATAATAATGTACAATGTAATGATCTTTTTGCTTAGCTTCCGGAAACCTAGGTTTGCCAGGTAGCAATATTCAATATATAAAGAAAAGGAACACGAGTTCTGAATTTGAATTACTTTTCTATACGCAACTAGCGGAATTAACATTTTTTTTTTTTCAAGAAATACATATTGAAGTTATTTCTACTGAATCAATGTGTTCGTTAAAACAACTGCATATCTTCCTATTACCTACAGTTTTTTTTTAAATAAAGGTTCAAGGTTTCATTTGATCGACGAGATCCTTGAACCCTCTTTGCCTTTAAGTGGGATAGATCCCTTATATTTGTGACGTCCTCTTAAAGACGACTCTGACTTTAGTCTTGTCACACTCAATGTAGACACTTCTATTTCTATAACAGTCTTTCTTTCTCCAAGTCTCAATGTGGACACTTCTATAACAGCCCTTCTTTCTCCAAGTCTCAATGTTGACACTTCTGTAAGTCTTTCTTTCTCCCAGTCTCAATGTTGACACTTCTGTAAGTCTTTCTTTCTCCAAGTCTCAATGTGGACACTTCTGTAAGTCTTTCTTTCTCCAAGTCTCAATGTGGACACTTCTGTAAGTCTTTCTTTCTCCAAGTCTCAATGTGGACACTTCTGTAAGTCTTTCTTTCTCCCACTTTTACTGTTGACACTTCTATAACATTCTTTCTTTCTCCCAGTTTTAATGTCTAACGAATATTTTTTTTTTTTTTGGTTTCAACAAGAACTATGTGAATGGTGCTCATCAGTCACTTCCCACACTACAACATGACCACCATTAGTGGTTCTTTAAACACATTAAACACATATATGAAAAAAAAACCTCTCTCTCTCACTCTCTCTCACACACACACCTTCCACACATTCAGTAATTTCTCTCCCCACATCTCCCATAGGCCTACATGAACCTAACCAACATAAACAGTTCACGTGACAATGGCCTATTTGAATGTGTGCGCGCGTGCGTGTGTAATTAAATAAATACATGAAAAAAAAAGTTGCCAAGCCAACACCTCTGTACTCAAACAAAGACTCACTATTTCGCGGACGAAGAATTTACTATTTGCGGATATAAATATTTGATGACCAACTGAGGCTTTCAGAGAATGGGTTGCCTGTTCCTTGACACACTCTTGGAGAAGGAGGGGGGGGGTACGAGAAGGGAGGGGGGGTGCAGCAGTACTACTCGCTGACAACAAGTGACCGGACAAGTCCGGTTCTGTCTCAGCTGTTAGCCTGTAATTAGATGCTGCCCTAATGAGTTGCGCTAAGATAATTCACAGGAGACCGTGTGACGTCACAAGACCGCCAGTGTGTTCTCTCTCCACCTGAAGAGGTTCTCATTACTTTGAGGTCTACGTACCCAAACACAAGGTCTCGCTCATTTATAGTAGACGAATTGTTTGTTTGTCAAATGTTTTGCATGTTTCGGATTTTCCTTCAGATTCTGAAGATAATTAGATCCTAGCCCTAAGCTCTCATAGAACAACGTGGGTATGGGGTGGGTGGCAGCGAGCAGGGTCCGAACACAAGACCTTCGAGACAGTTCTGATAGGATACCACATGACCAGGCTCCCTTTTATGCTATTCACAGAGTGACAGAGGTATCAGACATCTAAATCAAATAAAAATCTCGAACAATAGTATCTAAACTCTTGATTGAACAAAAAACATCGACACATTTTAGAGATTCACATATCAATCTATTTGGATATATCCCAGCTAAATCAAAAGATACCTTTGAGCATATCTGATGTAGTCGTGTTTCAAACTAGATCCTTACACTAGATCCTAACGCTAGATCCACTTAACTAATAATAATTCGCGTCTTTTAGTTCAAATGGATAAAACCGAGCAAATCCTTTGAGCAGTTCATAAGTAATATCTTGTAGTGTTCCAAATAACTACAAAAATGAAGTCTTTAATCATTCAGAATTATTTGACCTAGGAGAATTGAAAATAAATTAATATGAAAACCAAGTTTATATAAAACAAAATTAATTAATTAGTACTAAATGGTTAACTAATTGGTTAATTTTTCTAATGATTCGTACATTATCATCGACTACGAATAATTATGCAAATTTGAACATGTTCAAACATTGTGACAGACTGACAGACAGAGTGAGTTGATGTAAGCTTTGCAAAAAGAAACATAACTGAGAAACTATAGAATTCAGTGTCTTCTACTATACCTAGAGAATAATACTTCTTAAAAACTTTGTGTGTCTGTTTTTGTCATAGCTTTTGGTGTGAAAGTAAATTAAACTATCCTAGGCTTCATGGCGACTGTTCATAAAGATCTCTTACTTTGTCTCATTCTCTCTCTCTCTCTCTGTGAATATATATAATAAGGCTTGTCTTCTCGACTCCGAAGATTAGTGAGGAATGCAGTATTTCCCGTGGCTGCGCAGCCCCAGCTGTGACCTACATATTTCGCCACCTCCAAGGCAAGCATAACCATTGTGGTCGATTTAGATTTTCTTTTCGCCGTCTGCGCTAGTCCTCGGCAGCGGATTTTCTTTTGGTCTCTAATGTGTATCCCGCGGCCTTCGTGAGTGACCTCCAGCTGACTCGTTCTGAGGCCGCATGCAACCAGGTGATCTCTTCTATGTCAGTTAAGGAAAGTTGACGCCAAAGCTGGCCTTTGAAGCGTTTCCGCGGGGCGCCTCTGTTACGTCGACAACCTTTTAGCTCACCAAAAAAGACTGCCTCTGGCATACGTTCGTCTCCCATACAGGATAGGTGCCCTGCCCAGCGTAACTGTCGGACCATAAGAGGTCCCTCTATACTGTCCATACCGGCGTTCGCAAGGACATCGCTGTTTGGAGCGCAAGCATCTTTGGTGAAAGCGTTCAAGAAGTCTTAGTTTGTTCTGTATAGTGTCCATGTCTCAGAGCCATATAGAAGGGTTGAGAGAACCACCGCCTGGTAGACATTAATTAACTGACCTTAGATAGATATCATGTGTACTCAATTTCAACTTTGATTGTTAACCAATGAAATTCAGTTTAACAGACATTATTTCATTGTGAATAATTCCTCTCCAGCGTCGATAACGTTTTTCTTTACCATAACATTTTTTACTTTAAAATCGAGAATCAATCGTAGAAATCGATCACCGATACCTTTCAGCCACGTGTGCCAACTAGTAATGAAATCAAAATCGACTCCATGGCCACAGTTTTCTTTAGCTCACCATTCCTCTATCAGGTCTGACATATTGGCTAGACGTCTTTGTGAGAACTAGATGATACAACGTTATTCTTCGTTTTGTAGGACTGCAAACTGTCAGTAGGTCATCACTGGGGATTGCAAACTGTGAGTAGGTCATCACTGGGGATTGCAAACTGTCAGTAGGTCATCACTGGGGACTGCAAACTGTCAGTAGGTCATCACTGGGGACTGCAAACTGTCAGTAGGTCATCACTGGGGATTGCAAATCTGATTGATGATGGAGGACAGCTTGACCTTTCCCCAGGTATACTTTTTAATTATTCTTTTTTTTTTTTAATATTTCTGAAAAGTGAGTCACTTCGTAACCAAGAGTTGCTCCGTTTTCTGGCTGACCCACGTGACGGGAAGTGGGAATGTTAACTCATTGGAATATTAACTCATAAATGAAATAGTTAATGATTTCTGATTGAATTAAGGTAAAATAAAAACTACAACAAAACAAAAACCTCTAAGAGACAAAAATAAAGAGAGAATATATACACTTACAAATATTGAAGAGAGAGAGAGAGAGAGAGAGAGAGTGAGAAAGAGAGAAAGAGAGAGAGAAAGAAAGAGAGAAAGAGAGTGAGAAAGAGATTGCTTATGATCAGAACTAGCGCAATGTTGTTGTTTTGTCCATTGTGTATGTGAAATGGTGCAATCATGTTTTGGTCTATCACTCAGTGCACAGTTTTATCAGGCTTGTACCATTTGTACCCGCACACCTGACGGTCTGCCCTAGTCACTATGTAAGACAGGAAACCCCTTTGAAGACAGTATGTGTTGAGTGTTGCGTTTATCTACATGATCAAGTTGAACACAGACATCGAGCGTCACAAGGCATTCGTAAACAATAGAGATCCACGGGATCACGGATCACCATGGACCACAGTAAGATTATTTGGACCACAAGTTCACTGTGGACCAAATGAAATGTCCACAATAAAAAGATTGCTTTTTAACTACAATATTAAAGAAATAAATAACAAATAACAGCAACATTTGACTCTGGATATAATTGTTGTGGTGGAAGGTGCCTTATATAAATTGACATGTTTGTGCACATCTGCATATTTATTTCTGACAAAAATGCCAGACGGATAGCTCTACGGGGTCTGGAACTTCCACAATATCTCATTGTTCTATTGCAGCAAAGAAGTGAGAGAGACAGCCAGCAACATTAGAGCTGCGTGAGAAACTGGAACTTCAAATTATTTATGTAGCTCTAATGGTATTATTCCTCCAAGTTTCCGTTCAATTCTTGGCGTGGGTCGATGCAATTTGCATCAGATATCGACGGCCATAAAAGTTTGGAATAATTTATTGTTAGAGTTAGGGTTGGGGTCTATTTCTCATGAGTGACTTTTTTGTTGTTGTGGTCCATTTTTCCGTTCTAGGAGCAATGTGATGTAGGTATGTGTTCCTTGAATACATGAATATTTCATTGTGTTGAACTAGACGAACTGACGACATTCTTTAGTGTTGATACTAAACAGAATTGTATGTGACACTGCTACACACGCGATTAAAACATATAGATTTACATACAATGAGGGAGAGAGAGAGAGAGAGAGACAGTGTGTATAGAGACATAAAAGCAAGGGTGAAGAAAGAATGAACGAGAGAGAGAGAGTGGAGCTAACACTTATTAGCAATAAACTAACGTACACACAGACATTAACAAATACAAAGTAGAACTAACATAATTGTCTGCAATTAGTAAATTGACGTCTCCTGACCCAGTGTACTTCTGACCAGCTCTACTTAATGTCCTCCAAAGTAATCTACATGTATTTACAAGTGACCCTTCCATCTACATTATAGTCATCACTCTGTATTATTCCACCACTAAGCATTTATATGGAATCCACATATTTATTTATACATTTGCAATGCTCGCTATACTGACGTTTCTTTGAGTACCCAGTCCATGTGTAGACACCATACTCATCTAAAGGTTGGGAATGTTGGTTTAGATGCTAGTTTAGAGTAAACACTATTGCCAAGTAGTTTCCAGTGTGTCTTTCTCTTAATATCACTAGACATAGCCATGTCTTGATATGGCAGTTTCTTGACGTGACAGAGTATTGATGTGACAGTGTCAATTTTTGAGTGTCTGGATTTGGCATTGTCTTATGTTGCTTCTTCTGGCAGTAGCAGTGTCTTGATGCGACAGTGACTCAATGTGACAGTGTCTAGGTATGGCAGTGACTAGCCATGATAAGGTAACAGAGACTGGGGTTCTTCGTTAGGAGTTTCGTTCTCTCTTGTATTTCATGGGTTGAGATAACAACGTCAACTGAGCAGCTTATAGAGATGTGGGGTTCTGCCAGGACACAGGGCATGATTCCCGTTGCTTTCGCTTTAACGTGTAACAAGGTCAGACCTGCCCACTGAGTTCGTTTCACATCACGTAAGCGCGGCAATACAGTTCAAACTAAATGGGGGGGGGGGGGGGAGAGGAGATAATATATTCTTATGTAAGTTGGTTGTGGCATGAGAAGGTAACTTGATATCTACTTGCTTTCCAGTTAGTGGACCAAAAATACCAAGATTAGATTCAAAATAAATACTTCAAAACATTTACTCCGATACTGTAACAGTGCTGCTACACATGCGCGAATCTAAACATTTCAAACGAAAGAATAAAATGTGTTGTTGACCTAGAGATGAGGTGCAAGAAAGAAATCAACGTATCACTGAAAGTAAGGATACTAAAGATAGTGTTCTGATTGGCGGGCATGAAAGTAAGGATACTAAAGATAGTGTTCTGATTGGCGGGCATGAAAGTAAGGATACTAAAGATAGTGTTCTGATTGGCGGGCATGAAAGTAAACGAGTTGAAAGGAATCCATGACGTAAGCCTTGTACGAGTCTCTCCACAATAAGGAAACAAAACAAGATACTACTTTTATATTAAAAATATTTCCATTGTTGAAAAGTGCCCCATACTATTGGACATTGCTGATTTGAGATTAGACTATGTGTCTGTCTCTTTCTCTCTCTCTCTTTCTCTCTCTCTCTCTCTTTCTGTCTCTCTATTAAAAGTATGCTCGTTTAATATAAGGTTCAAATATTGCTATTTTCACTATAAATTAATGTCAATGACGCTAGATAGAGCTTCAAAATTGCCAAGTAAATGAAAGTTACAAACAAAAAAAGCGTTAAAAAATGATTGTGTAGTGCTAAAATAAACACACTGACATATATATCACTTTAAAAAGCTGATCAACTTCTTGAGTTTGTACACCGGAGACACCAAAAAGCTGAGCTATTTATAGATTTCCAGCCATGTCAGAAAATGTCCCAATAAGTTTCCGACACAAGAAGTTGACTTTGCCGAACTTACCAAGTTTTGAACTAGTGTATGATAGAAGTGTAGAGTATTTCATTAGTGACGCGGTCCATTACAATTAACAGCAAGTGTAGGCCCTGTAAGGTGATTGTTATTTCATCTGGAAACTGGGGAGAAATACCTAGCACTGACAATTCAGTTTAAGCCCAAAAGAGCAATGAATAGTAAATCTATTTACAATCCCTATCCAGGAAATGTTTCCACTCCAGTAAGACGACCTTTCTGCTACTAGATCTTTTGGGGGTTTAATGGGTTGGCCTTAAAAAAAAATGTGTGTCAGTATGTTGTGTGTGTGTGTTAAAGAGAAGGATGTCTGTTATCGTCTGTTTTCTGTTCAGAATATTCAAATTTTAAACTCCTTTGATGGAGAGCCAACAATCCGTGAGATTGTAGCCTTTAGACCTCTATAAACAGGATACGCCAGCTGTTCAGAAATCAGTATCATCTCATTTTGATTTATCAACTTTGCAACCACAATGATGTTAACCCACTTCCACTGCCCATTGACATAGTATGTTAACCAACATACGCTGCCCACCACCACCTTTCGACGCTATGATTTGTACACTGCACATGGCCTATAATCATAATGTAAACTGGTTTTTGCTTTTCACTCTTGTGAAGACTATATCGTTATGTTACAGCTCTAGACATTAGTTCATCTAACCCGTAATTCTCTTGAAAACTTTTATTGATAAAATAAATTTGATTTTAATGGTTATATATATATATATATATATATATATATATATATATATATATATATATATATATATATATATATATATATATACACACACACAACTTTCCATTTCAATGTAGATCTATGTATACATAAGAAAATCCACTGCCGAGGACAGACGTAGACAGCGAAAAGAAAATCTAAATTATAACCACCGCAGGGAAATGGTTATGACTGTGCTGGACGTGGCAAAGTATGTAGGTCGCAGTTGGGACTGCGTATCCAAGTGAAATTCTGCATTCCTTATTAATCTTTGAACAAGCCCTGTTATTATTATTATTATTATTATTATTATATTAGAAACGAATGAGTAGTCATTCTCTGGCGCTGCCAGGGTCGAGTTTCGTTAAAGAGAAACAACATTGTAGTCCCTTTAACACTCTCCACTGAGGAATTTTCTGGTGATGTGGCAGGTCCGCCCTCTGACAGGCGACGAGGATGTCCCTAGGAATGTTGTGGGCCTTGAAGATATTATGTGAGGTCAGTTGTTATTATCCCCTCGGTTGATATAACAATGGGGCATATTGTTATTTTGGATAATTTCCATAAACGCTTAATCTCTAAGTGTATAGATAGTTTTATGGCATAAAACTGAGACGTTCTAGACACGACAATGTCAGGCTAAATAGAGAAGTATCGAATGGCTTCAGAGGGTTATTGATGGGATTCGAACCCAATCCTACAGTGTAATAGTAAACAATGTGAAGGAAATGTGGGTTTTATCGCAAAATTTTCGTTTTCTGAAATGTAACCAACCCCCTTGGTTCTCTCTCTCTCTCTCCCCTCTCTCTATATATATCTACGTGCCTCTTGCTTTCTATCTCATTCTGATCTTCTACCGGCTCCTTAATTTTGTCCTCCCCAAGTGACCGCCTACTCGTGTCTTTATTTGGAAACGGTCCTGTTTAAATTTAATATTATTTTGTCTGACGTAAGAGTTTTAAGTTTCTAGGGAATATATATCGTTGTTAGGAAATAAAAAGTAAATTGACATTATAAAAATGGACACCGTAGACATCCTTCAGCTCTGGTTTCAGACTCCCCCAGTACAGTGATAAACTAACCCTGCAAAGTAAAACTTTGAACTCCTGTTTAAATGTAAAGTGTATTACTGGTCGCTGTAACATAGCAGTACTGCCTAATACCCTGACGTCAGGTAACTCGACACCTGTTTACAACAGTGTAGATAGCAGAGTGGTGAAACTTAGACAATAATGAATCTTCCTTGGTCCTGATGACGTGAATACACCCCAGAACTTCATAGAGCCCACATCCCCTGCCCACCCTGCAGCATGGGTAATCTTTTACACACGTCTTAAACAAGTTTCCAAACAGACGATCATACACACACACACATATACATACATACAAACATACATACATGCATATATATATATATGACCTATCACAAACACACAATCAGTTACATACATACAGACACTAACACACATACACACGAGGTTACACATTCTCATACCTACAGATAGAACAATGTTCGATATATTCTATGTTCATTGATAGTATTTTTTTTATAGCTACAAACATATAGTTTCACGAGCACACCAACACGCTTACTTAGACACAAGCACACTTATAGCTACAAACATATAGTTTCACGAGCACACCAACACGCTTACTTAGACACAAGCACACTTATAGCTACAAACATATAGTTTCACGAGCACACCAACACGCTTACTTAGACACAAGCACACTTATAGCTACACCCATCGACAAACAACTAATGGACTGTTACTAGACAATGACAGAGCCTAATTCTCAAAGTTTAAACATTGTTTCAATAACAATACAATTCGATGTGTGTGTGTGTATTTGTGTGTTGAGAGTATGTGTTTGTTGTGTTCGCGAGTATGTGTTAGCGGAGGGGAAACAACCGAGGCCATCAAAACGAAGATGACGTATTCAAATCTCACCTTCGGCCGGAAACTGTACATTAGTGAGTTCATGTGTCTACTGTAAAATCGTTAGCTCTGGAGACTTTAAAAAAAAAAATATTTCTAGATCTAGTGCAATGGTTTACAGACTGAGGTACGGCGTACCACTAATGGTATTTCAAGTGATAATGGTGTGGTCCCTTATTACAATACCTCTATTCAAGTCCGAACTTCATGAAACCTGGAGGCTGGGTGGAAGGCGGACCTGGACAAGGATCTCAAATAGGCTCTAACGATTTTTCTAGAAATTTAACATTTGATATTGCTGTGAAAAGAATTACTAGCTCGTTGGCCACACGGGAACAATTCTAGTTTATCTATTAATTTTTTTTTTAAATTAAATTTGCTATTAAAAAAAAACATGGAATAGCTTAATGGCAAGCATGTCGGCCATCCATCGTGGAGACTTCGACTTCAGAGCCCTGATCATACTGCAAGCATGAAAGAGGCGTAACACAAAAACAATTAATAAAGAATTTTTCTATGGCACAAATTTATTATTGTTAGTATGGATCTGCTTGCTTTTCCTCTTTAAAATTTTACAGATAATAGGCTCTCCAAATAAGCTACAAAATATAATCGTATCTTTCCACCAAAATATGATTGGTACAGTGCTATTCAACGGTGCCAGCTCCGAAAGTTTCAGTATTAACAGCGGATTTAAACAAGGATGTGTCCTGGCCCCAACCCTCTTTGGAATACTATTTTCACTGCTAATCCACAACTCGTTTGACAAATCCACCGAAGGCATCTATCTTCATTCCAGATTTGATGGCAAACTCCTAAATATTGCAAGACTGAGGGCCAAAACTAAAATTAGAACCACCCTCGTAACAGACATATTATTCGCGGATGACGCAGCGGTAGTGGCACACACACAAGAGGAACTGTTCCGCTTCTCTCAGGTCTGTAAAGAATATGGCTTGACTATTAGCACGAAGAAAACAAATGTTATGGGACCACCTGCTACAGCACCACTCTCTATCCTCATAGACGATAAAATGAATTCTGCTATCTGGGATCTGGGATCCACAATTCAAGATGACCTGTCTCTAGAAGAGGAGATTTAAAAAACGCATAAATGCATAGGGAAGGCTGCCACGACCTTCGCTAGACTCAGGCCAAGAGTTTGAGAAAACCAGAAGCTCACTACAGTGACCAAAATGAAAGTCTTCAAGGCATGCGTTATGAGTACACTACTGTATGGCAGTGAATCATGGACCACCTACGCAAAGCAAGAGAAAAACTAAACTCATTCCATTTGCGATGTCTCCGTAGGATCTTGAAAATCACATGGAAAGAAAAAGTGTGCAATACTGAGATCCTTGCGCGAACAGGTATTCCCAGCATCTTTACAGGCCTCAGACAACGTCACTTGCGCTGGCTTGGACTTGTTCGTCGGATGGAGGACAATCGCATCTCGAAAGTCATCCTCTATGGACAACTTGCGACTGGCTCAAGAAAAACTGGTCGCCCCCACCTCCGTTACATAGATATAATAAAACGGGACCTCAAATCAGTGAACATCAATACTGACCATTGGGAAGATAGCTCTAGACCACACTAGGGCTCCACAGCCACATGAGGAAGTGTGCGAGATGAACCACAGTCGTTCTACGACTGAAGGAGGCCAACAAAGATCTATTAAAAATCATGTATATTAGTTATTAACAATAAATGATCAAATTTCATTTAATATAAGCAGTCTTTTTCTTATAGATATTTTGTTTGTCATTTTCTGGTACTTTGTTCAGAAGAAATTCCCAAAGCCCTGAACTGATTTGTAGATATATTGAAAGTGTACACTATAAGTATATCCTTTTGTATTTGCTTCACCCACATAATGCTTACTAATGCGTGGTTGTGAAGTCCACAATAGATGGATGCAGTGGCGTAGCTAGCAGTGTGGTGCGGGCCGCACAGGGCATCAAATACCCTAGCTAAGCCACTGGATGGATGCCTAATCTATCGGTTGGCATTCTTTTTTTTCTTTCAGTCGTCTTCGCCATTTTCCTTCAATAACAGAAGAATGTGTAGATTTTTTTTCCTTCCATGTCTTCTAGGTCTTAAGTTCATCAATAAATTGATCATTAAAAAAAAATCTGTGACCTGAGTGACAATAGTCTCCCTTTCTTACTTTGGATAGAACACGTCTTTAATATACATTTCAATGTATTCTTAACAAATGTGTGTTTCTAAAATCAATGGTTGCAAAGCGAGCAATCTAAATAAGAGAAATCTCCAAATAGTTTGCTGTATTTTTACGGGTCAATTTTATTGGAAAGAAAAGAAAAACTTGTAATTACATTTTTTGTTACATTTTAGGAAGAATATAAGTATTAGGCTTTAAAACTCAAAGGGAATGGTGACATCTGGACCAGGAGGAGACCACGCTCTCTCTCTCTCTCTCTCTCTCTCTCTGTGTGTGTGTGTGTTAGGGTTGAATAAGGAAATGTGAGGAGAAGACGCTGAAGGAACATCTCCAATGCTTTCTAGCTCGTGTTCTCGTGTTTTCACGTGTATTGGCGTGATAGGACGAGATGAAAAGGACACTTAGATTTTTTGTTTTCGAATTGCTCTTGTATATTGTGCGTTACGGTCCAATATCTTTTGTTGATAGTGGAGATGTTCAAACATTGCGAAGTAAACTATAAATAAACTATAAATAGCAAGATTGTTGGTGTATCCGCTGTACAAACGGAAATGTTGATTGCAATGTGTGTGTGTTTTTAATGTCAATCCTAATACTTGTGCACTTTTTAACTAGGAGATTTGATACCAAGATGAACTGCCACGCATTGAGAAAGTGTTAAAATTAGAGCTCAGTTTTTTCGTATTTAGTTGGCAACAGTGAAGCGTCCTTGACATTGTTTAGTTCATGGTGAAAATCTCCACTGTGGAAGGAAAGGGTTGTCAGGGAGACGGCTAATCAAACTCGATTCAAATTCCAGTCCCATTGATATTGGCCAAGCGGTTTTTTATCAACACACCCCAAATTTAACAATTGAAGACCTACTGTGTTATCTACCTTAGATCTCTGACATTTTCAGTTGCTTTTTACTTTCTGCAACTGTATTGAGTATCGTACAACTGACATATATACAGGCCGGTGATGAACAAATCAATGTGTTTGAAACATCCCAGCTTTTAATATATGGCAGCCTGGCCTGTGGCCATGTGGCATGCTATTCGGTCTGTCTACATAATGGTCTCATGGTCGAACCCTGCTGTCATCCTGCAGTAGCTCTAGAGCTATTACGTAATAATCTTCATTTCTGAATATCTTATCTTCTTATCTTATATAATACAGACGTTACTTCAAAAAAGAAGATGATTACGTCCTACGCGTCATGCATTTAGTCATGCATATTAACCAATGACTTAAATTCTGCCAAGTCACTGGTTTTCCTGAATAAAATGAATTGTATGTCACTTTTTAATAAATAGCCCCTTAAAATGCTATTATCATTAGCAACCTACTTAAGTGTAATGTCTAAAATAATTGTCACGTATAAACCTACAGAATAGAAGTCCCTAACACATGATTATCTTATATTATTGCTATTTTTTCAAAGACTTAGATCTATGTCGAGTCTTATTAAAGCTGCGGAAAAAAATAATGCTTTAACAATACACATTACCGCGCACACAAGCCCCATTACCCTCATTCAAATGAAGCCCTATTGCCCTCACTCAAATGAAGCCCTATTGCCCTCACTCAAATGAAGCCCTATTGCCCTTACTCAAACAAACTCCTATAAAAAAAAAAGTTTTACATATTCTCTTCTGGGAGCCAATAAGGGGGTAACTAGGAGCCCAAGAGAGATAACTTGCATTATCAAAGAGGAAAATAAAAGCGTAATTGGAAAAAAAATGGTGCCATGTAGAAATGAGCCAGCTCTAGTGGAAATAGCTCATTATGAGATCTACCACTTCCGGCGTCCACATGTCAAATGGCATCCATCGATTCTTAGCTGTCTCTGTATAGTGACCAGTGATGCATGATGCCCATGTGATAAACTTACCATGAAAGTGTGTGGACCAGCCAAGCTATTGATATGTCTATGAGTAATAGCAACAAAGAAAGAGACACACACAGAGAGAGAGAGAGAGAGAGAGAGAGAGAGAGAGAGAGATAGAAAGAAAGGGTCAGACACACACACGGAGAGAGAGAGAGAGAGTCGAACAAACTAAACGAACACAAAAAAACTTTTCTTGTCAAAACTATAAAGGTTTAAATTTCGAATGATTGTTTGTTTCAATATAACATGTAGATCTGAGACAATCTAGTTAGTGGATTATATATTTCAGAATCCTATGTAATGTTCTGTTCATTTTTCAAAACTAATGTGTTTCATTATAATTTAGCCTAGGGGCCAAATTCGCAAATCATAACTTAGAAGCCTAAATTAAGAAATAAAGCCTGAATCATCAATTCCATCAAATTCTACCGTCTAATCCAGTTGTGACCGTAATCGACCAGTTAGAACATTGTATGAAGTGGTTTTATACAACTGTAATTTTTTTTTAAAATAAAGATCTAAAATAAAAGATTTTGTAATCTAAAAATATCATGTCATGGAGCTAGTTTTATTTTTCTAGCAAAATAGCATTTTATTCATAATTATGGAACCCGACAAAGAGCGACAACCCATAACGTAAAATATGTAAAATGTTCCCCTTTCAGACATGCTCAATGAATGCAGATGATATAAAGGTTATCTGTTTCTGTGGTCCACAGTTAAACGAGGTTGCCATGTGGCAACGAATAACCGCCTTTGCTCTTCCCCAACTAATGTCAGGTACCCATTACAGCTGTGTGGACTCAAATGCGTCCTAAAGTTCTCAGAATTAAAAATCCCATTCTTCACCTGTATTCGAACATCGGATCCCCGGTTCGAAAGCCAAGCGCTTTACCACTCAGCCACCGCGCCTTCCGACCCACAGCGTAAAGTTGAATAAAAAAATAATGAAGCGATCTGAGAATTCTGGGACTGATGGTTGACGTGTTTGGACGCATTCTTCTGGAAGCATCAATGAAGCTCGCCAAGCGTTCACTGCTGACTGGATGTATGGAAATCAATAGTGTCTCATTGTTTGAACTACCACCGTGCCACTGACCACTGCATGACGTGCCTTCAGTCAATCAATAGCTGTCAAGGTGTGGTCGATCTATAGACTATTTTTTTCTTCTTCATGGTTGATCTATAGGCTCTTCAGTCTGTTTCTCATTTTAATCGTTTCCTTGTTACCTTTGATGTCAACAGTGAGTCAGGTGTGTGCTGTCACTTGTCATTTGTAGGACAATGTCACTTTGTATGATTGCGTCATTTTAAGCCGCTCAAATAGGGAAAATACCCATTCGTTTTCGTGCTATCTGTCTGTCGGTCCGTCTATCTGTGACTTTAAGATATCAAAAAACTAAAAGTTGTTCTTAACGTGCTTGATGAAATTTCTTTTTTGGTCTACTGCCAAGGCAACCTTTGTTTTTAAACATGTCATATTTGCGTGTTTTTAAACATGTAATATTTGCGTGTCTTTAAAAAAAGAAGTTTATATTGTAAGCACATAATTAGATCTGTAAGACAAAGTTTGCTTTATTGATCCTAATTGGATATGTGTTATGACTACATAAACTCTTTTCAATAAAACCATAAACATTTCATAGTAAAAAAAAAAAAGATGTTTTAGCAGGGTATAGGTCAAATTTTGGTGTTTGGTGCAACAGTTATTTATATTGTTCTGAAAGGCTCTGTTTATTTTTAAATTATCAATTATGCCGTATTCTGGAGGACTCTACCAATAAGCCTTTTATAGCAAGAATAAGTTTTTTTGTTTTTTTTTCAAATTTAATACTATCATGGAACTAGACTATTTCCAACTCCTTATCTATCTGGCATCTCTTATTAAAACAAACCTGAAGATAAGAATTATGTGTCATGTAATGTATGTGCACAACAGACCCACAAGGGCATTTTACGAGTTCATGAAACCTGAATTCCCTTTGGTATCTCCTCAAAGAATATCTTACTGATTCATTTAATATGAATGTAGTTCTTGTTTATGTAAAATACCAATAAAACGGACATCTTAGTGTCTCTTGTAATTGCTATAACTTCTCTAGTTTAAACGTATCTGTGTATGGTGATTGAGTTAAGCACTTGGCTTCCAAACCGATTAGGATTTTAAATTTGGTGATTCTTAAGCCGCCCATGATTCCACGAAACTCTAATGGGCACCTGACACTAGTTGGGGAAAGTAATGGAGGTTGGTCGTTGTGCTGGCCACATGACACTCTTATTAACCGTCGGCCATAGAAGCAGATGCCCTTATCATCCTCTGCCCTATACAAGGTCCAAAAGGGGCACTTTACGTTTGTATGCGTGACACGTATGTGCGTGTAGATGTGTCAATGTAAAAAAATTACAAACTTGTGCATGTGTTTCACGGTTAAAGCGTGTGTGTGTGTGTGTGTCATTAGTGTGTGTGTGTGTGATTGTGTGTCATTAGTGTGTGTGTATGTGTGTCTCTAGCAGTTGTATGTGTATCATTAGTGTGTGTGTATGTGTGTCATTAGTTTGTGTGCGTGTGTGTCATCAGTGTGTGTGTATGTGTGCCATTAGTGTGTATGTGTGTCATGCTAAAAAATAATTTGAATTGTGTGTGGCTGTTAAAGTTGTTTTGTGTGTGTGTGACGATTAGATCTTGTGACTTTTCTGTGTCACATCATTTGATTCGCTAACATTTCGTTGTTCTGCTTCTATCACTTTGTTGTCTCCCTCGAGCCAAATCCAATTCATGATCTAAGTCACGAGTGTTGTGTAGTGGATGTGTGACTAATCGTCAAGTCGCTGCTTTGTTCAATCATATTTACTAGTTCATCTCAAGTTCAAAGAAGGAATAATGAAATCAGAGCAATTCAGATCAGGCACAGAGTTTTCAAGTGCTGTGACTAGTTCATTACATGACATAGGAAACATGAAGCCAGATTGGCTTCCAACATTTATTTATGAGTTTGAGTTTTGATTTTTTATTTGGCACATCGGCACACTTTAGGCCAGGTAATCCCTAAACGGTTTCTCTTCCTTCGTACCACAAGAGCTAAGTCTCATTGAGTTAAGTCATTTAAAAACAACGTACAACTCAGAATTACAAGTTGAGAAAACATGCGTGTAAACATTCATTGTGTAGCCAGTTGTTTTTTAATTTTTATTTTAAACTATTCTGTTTTTATTTACATGTTTTTTTTTCATTTTGTCTGTTTCTTAAATGTCTTGACTGTTTCTCAAAATGACGAATTCTAACCATTAAAGCAAACTTTTAAAATACCTTCATTCATTTTCTTGTTCTCTCAATTATTCAAGTATTTTTAAACATTTTTTTTTAAATCTAGGTTCCTAGAGTGCAGCTATTACTAAAATCTAGGTTCCTAGAGTGCAGCTATTACTAAAATCTAGGTTCCTAGAGTGCAGCTATTACTAAAATCTAGGTTCCTAGAGTGCAGCTATTACTAAAATCTAGGTTCCTAGAGTGCAGCTATTACTAAAATCTAGGTTCCTAGAGTGCAGCTATTTCTAAAATCTAGGTTCCTAGAGTGCAGCTATTTCTAAAATCTAGTTTCCTAGAGTGCAGCTATTTCTAAAATCTAGGTTCCTAGAGTGCAGCTATTTCTAAAATCTAGGTTCCTAGAGTGGAGCTATTTCTAAAATCTAGTTTCCTAGAGTGCAGCTATTTCTAAAATCTAGGTTCCTAGAGTGCAGCTATTACTAAAATCTAGGTTCCTAGAGTGCAGCTATTTCTAAAATCTAGGTTCCTAGAGTGCAGCTATTTCTAAAATCTAGGTTCCTAGAGTGCAGCTATTACTAAAATCTAGGTTCCTAGAGTGCAGCTATTTCTAAAATCTAGGTTCCTAGAGTGCAGCTATTTCTAAAATCTAGGTTCCTAGAGTGCAGCTATTTCTAAAATCTAGGTTCCTAGAGTGCAGCTATTACTAAAATCTAGTTTCCTAGAGTGCAGCTATTACTAAAATCTAGGTCCCTAGAGTGCAGCTATTACTAAAATCTAGTTTCCTAGAGTGCAGCTATTTCTAAAATCTAGGTTCCTAGAGTGCAGCTATTACTAAAATCTAGGTTCCTAGAGTGCAGCTATTACCTAGACCTGGCTTACTAGAGTGCCACTTATGCCGCCTTGCTTGCTAGGCAAACTATGACAATAGTTCTAAACCTAGTAGAGGTCTTAGTTTGGTACATGTTCTAAACAAAGGTAAAACATAATTACCTTACACTCAAGAAAAAGTTTCACACCAAGCAGTACTCTATTGGGTAAGTGGGAAACGAGACAGTTACATTAAATGATAGACAACTTGATCAAAAGGTCAGGTCAGTACGACATTGGGGAGTCCTAATAATCAACCAGACTACAGGACAGGTAAATAACAGATTTATTTGGCTGTGTATCTGTGAAGACCTATTGTTTCTTACTGTGTGGAGAGGGCGTAGTGCACCTAAATGACAGCAAGTGGTAGAGAAAGTCCTTAGCTAAAACATGCAGTCATAAACCAGTATCGATCTGGCTTGTGTTGCCTAGAGCCAGCAATGACCAAGACGCAATCTTTCTTTCTGCCAGGTTTCAAGTTCCAATCTTTATTGCATGACATCACAACATTGACATTCGAATGACATTTACGGCGTACAATGGAAGAGAGTTTGAAGGGTAGCAGGAGGAGGAAGACCATTAAACGTGGCCTGGAGGCTCCACTACAGTGAACTAGGTGACTTCTAGCTACACAACACATCTTCAATGTCTATTAGAGCCATTGATAGTTGTGTTCTTTTATATGTAGAAGGAGTTAAGTTTGAATGAGCTCAGCCTGACAGTGGAAGCATCTCTTAAATTATGGCACAGATGAATTATGAATACATTATTTGATGATTATTTTCTTGGTGTTTAATGTTGAAGATGAGCAAACTTAAAGTTGATCACAGTCATTTCTGCACTTCGTTATACTATACGTTCACTTTCTTTAAGCAATTATATTCATTTAAAGAAAAAAACAAGAAGAGGAAGCGATTTGAAGAAAAGGAAGATAAAGATTCAGAAATAGACAAAAGAAATTTGATTCTACAGTGATGAAAAGATTCACCAAGATTAATTTTTAGATCAAAATGGTTTATTACAAATACTTCGCTAATCAATACTTCCATATTCTCTACACGGATACACCAACAATGCTAGCTATTTATGGATTTGTTTCCTGGATGCCAAACTCGGATTTTAAGTTTCTGTTGTGTTTTGGGACTCGAAGTTGTAATCCGAAACAACATTGTGTGAGAAAGTTTAGGTCTCTAATTAAACATGATCTTATTATTTCGCACACATACTTAATATTCGAAATGGAAAAGACAATGCCTATATTTATTATTTCGCAACCTTTACCAATACTGCAACATTTGTGTATCATTCGTAGGCTGCCAATTCATTATATCAACTCAATGAAACATTAAGAAACTTGAACAGACACAAAATAGAGCAGTGAGATTCATAACAAACGAATATTCACATTTGACAAGACACCTATAGTAAAATCACTAAATTTAGTAAGCCTTCAGAAGAGAAGACTCAAAAGTAAAGAAGCAATTATACACAAACACTAAACCATAATCTTCAAATACAAAAGCAAAATCAAATAACATACTCTGAAAGACACTAAGATAAAGGCACATTCCTCGTCCCATATGCTAGGACAAATGTGTACAAATGCTCCTTCTTAGTGCTATGGAATGGGTTGTCTGAGCCAGCCAGGAAAACCAGTGACTTGGCAGAATTTAAGTCATTGGTTAACATGCATGACGCGTAGGACGTAATCATCATCTTTTTAAAAGTAAAGTATGTATTATATAAGATAAGATAAGAAGATAAACGTCAATACAAAATGTAGAAAATCGCCCCTTAAAAAAGTTGAAAATGTATCTTTACCTACGTTAGGACCCTCACTTTTTGTCTGACGGCTTGGTACCATGACTTTTAACAATTGTGCGTTGATGAGTTAATGAATGTAGAATCTACCAGGAAAAGTTGAATGGATTATTTTTTTTTGTGGAACATATTTATTTTGTCAAGTGTAGCTGTTAAAAAACAACAACAACATATAAACAGCATTATGAATCCGCAATCAACAATATTGCAGCTTTCTTGGTTTGAGTCGCGAATAAAAGATTGTTAAATTATGCCTACAGATTGGAGGATCCATGGGACAAGAAAATAGTTGGTGGTAAAGCTAGCTTCAATGTAGCTCACATTATGAGTAGACAAATGAAGCCATTTCCACACGTGTAAAAAAAATATAAACTTTTAATATCCCATTAATTAATCTAAGTACTAGTTCCACATGTTTCTAATCAAATAGTTTCAAGTAAATTAGGATTTTATTTTTTTTGTACTTGTTGATGTGACCCGCGACACGCATGTCGAAAATTAAAATGGCCCGCAGGTCCAATTAGGTTGAGCATCACTGCATTTTACCAATGTAACATGCATTCAAAGACATACGATTGTAAGTTGGATATGAAAAATAAGATTTTTTTATCTCTTTCCAATCACCATTTCCTATACAATTTGAGCTAGCTCAAACTTCTCAGTGCGTGAATTCGAGTTGAGAGATTAAAAGAAACATATGAATGATGTAGTTGTCTTTTTTTTTTAAAATTAACCTCTTTAAAGATTAAAACAGAGAATTAAAAAAAAACAACAACATCGATTTATCATTTTCTGCCCTGCTCATTAAAGCAACTGTCATTAACGGTAACTCTGTCTAGATTAGAATCTATTGAAAACAAATGACTGCAGTAACCTTAAGTCTTTCGGCATTTTATTGTTCTATTTTTTTAAAATTACTTGATTGTTTTCATCCTTGCTAATAAAAAAAATGTTTTTAGTTAAAGATTTATACAAAACTATTACTTTCATTTTCAAGCATCTGAGCCAATCTGAGGTTGATGAGAGGATAGTGGTGCCAGCACGTAACTGTATTCAAATTGGCTTAGCTTGATTTAAAAAAAAAATGTACATTGAATCGCTAGACAAAGCGACATAAATATACATAATTTAATCTTGGAAACTCGCGGATGTTTACCTGTGTGTGTGTGTGTGAGAGTTTGATATGTTTGTTGTTTTGTATATGTGTGTTTCGATATGCTAGAACCTCCCACCAGCACCCGTGAGGTGCTCTGTACGACATTGTAACGAGCTATTGGTCTAAACTGCCCACAGACTGTGATGTTGTAGGTCAGTGAATGAATGATCTCGCATGAGCACAGCTTTTACAGCTGCATTCGCTTTGTTTTTATCAACTCGAAAACTGCCGGGTATCTCTGCTAGTAAACTATAAGCTGGATGTTAATGTCAAATATATCCTTGTTGTTTTTTTTTGTAAATAAAAGCTTGATGAAAGTGTTTATTTCAATAATATATCTATTGATCATGTCATAAATAGTGTTAATTGTAAGTATAGATGAATGTTCTTGCCTGTTTGTCCTCTTGACCTGTGACGCCCCTGATCCCACACTTCATCCCATACCGTCAACATAAACAGGGAATAAATAGGCCACAAATGTGGTCTGTCTGTTCAGCGTTCTCTCCTAGTGTGGTAGATGAATAATTGATGGGTCCATTTGGTTGATTAGGAGAGGGAGAATCTTTAACTCGAGGGGGGGGGGGAAGGGGCGTTTAAGAAAACATCCAGGGATGTTATGGATCCACAGCCCCCCCCCCCCCACCTTGAACCTCTCCTATTCCCCCTGCTCAAGACTGAATGTCCCCTTGATCTGGCATTGCTTCATGGAAGACTATCATCTGACCAGGCGTAAGTGACAAGGGGGGAGACGGGAAGGGAATAAATAAAGTCAACAAGCCAAGTGGTATGACGCAGACGCGGTGTGATCAATGCTGGGACAGCAGAGTCGCAGAAGACAATGTGCAAGGGACGTCACTCAGAAATATAGATAAACAAAATGTTTTTATTCCCTAGAAAAATATAATAGTGCTCTCCCTTTGCAGTAAAGAGTTTGTATTTAGCCGAGCTAGTTACGCGTCTTATTGAAGAGAAGTCCATGTTTGAAAGAGAAGACCATGTTTGGAAGAGAAGTCCATGTTTGAAAGAGAAGTCCATGTTTGGAAGAGAAGTCTATGTTGGAAAGAGAAGTCCATGTATCGAAGAGAAGTCCATTCACCTCTCAGTCTTATAAAGATAAACAAATGTATTCTGTCTAATGTACGTTAAGAATTAAGACTATATATATATTTGATTTATCTACAACGCTGACACTAACTCGAGGTTTCCACTGCACTTACGTTTGAACAAGCTTCTTGAAAAAAAAAATGGGGGAATCTGTGTGTATATGTGTGTGTGTGTGGGGGGGGTTATTTTCTTGAATAAGTAATATTTTTGTTTTTGCTTATTTTCCAATATAACATATATTCCTAATAACTGACTAATACATAGAATCATTTTGTGTTCTTACACTCATATGACAGAGAGAATAATGGTAGATAATGAAATGGGAGCGCGTTGACCGAGTGGTTAAGTATTCGCCTTTCAAACCGCCACACGACACCCTCGTTAACCTTCGGCCATAGAAACAGATGACATTTACATCGTCTGCACCATAGAGCGCTAGGTCTGAAAAAAAATGGGGGGGGGGGTATTTACTATTTGATAAATAATGAAAGAGAAGGGGAGAACTGGAGACAGGGAGAGAGAATGAAAGAGAGATAATGAAGAAACAGAGGGAGTTAGAGGATGTATATAGACATTGGATATCAAGAGAGGGAGAGAGAATGAAAGAGAGATAATGAAGAAACAGAGGGAGTTAGAGGATGTATATAGACATTGGATATCAAGAGAGGGAGAGAGAATGAAAGAGAGATAATGAAGAAACAGAGGGAGTTAGAGGATGTATATAGACATTGGATATCAAGAGAGGGAGAGAGAATGAAAGAGAGATAATGAAGAAACAGAGGGAGTTAGAGGATGTATATAGACATTGGATATCAAGAGAGGGAGAGAGAATGAAAGAGAGAGAATGAAGAAACAGAGGGAGTTAGAGGATGTATGTAGACATTGGATATCAAGAGAGAGAGAGAGAGAGAGAGAGAGGGAGAGAGATAGATGTGTATTTTTATGGAAGAAAAGACAGTCATAAAGAAAGGAAAACGAAATACTAAAGAAAAATAAAAATGAAATATAAAAGCAAAAAATACAATCTGTGTATGTAGCATTGCTCTTAGATGGAGAGACCTTTTCCTTAGGTTCATTTTTTGCCCTGACCAGAAACTTTCGTTCTAACAACATAAGAGACAAAAATGTTTGAAAAGAAAAAATCGACAACTAAAAACCAGGATTGCGTTTCTTCTACGCATCTGCTGCACAGGGTGAAGGAAACGGCAGATAACTTGGAGACAGAATCTGGCATTTGACGTCCCATGGCGGCCAATAGCTGAAATGGACGACGGTTCTCTCCCGTTGACAATTACGAAACTTGACAAGCCAGTCTAGAGGAAGCAGTGTCTTATCTCCAACATACCAGAAACTCGGTGCATTTATTGATAGGTGGAATGGCGCGCTGGGCACGTCGGATACGTCGACCCTTAATTTAAAATGTGTGTATGTGTCAAGCAGTTGAGTTTATTTTAATAATTTTCTATTTCTTTTAACTGAATACATTAAACTACAGTCTCAGGCGAAGTTACACTGCCTTAACAAAGGAGTTTTTTTCAACTGAATACATTAAACTACAGTCTCAGATGAAGTTACTCTGCAGTGACCAAGGATTTCTGTCTCCTGTGAGATGTGGCTGAGGGGAAAAAACCAGTTCCATCTACCATTGGGGCTCTTATTCGACTCCGGACTCGAGCAGAATTGTGTTTTATGAACGCCTAGCAGCATTGAGGCTATCTTTTCTCTGATATCCCCCCCCCTACGTGCCTACAAAAGAGATTAGGCTGTAGCATATTGAACATAGTACTAGCTTGAAAGCTAATCGATACAAAAGTGTTTAAAAATAAAAATATGTATGAGAAGCTTTTAAAAAAATAGTAACACCTCTTTCATACACTTATAGAGCTTTTATTTTCTTTGACTAACTAATGAATGTTAGATTGTATAAAATGGAATATTATATTAAGTGTAATTATTATTACAATCATTATTGTATCAAATATTTTTAAATCATGTAATTAACAGATCAACAATAACAATAATAAATGTGTGCGATTGGAAATATTTCTAATTTGTTTTTCTTTAAAGCTAGTTCAAGCTATTGGCTCGCTTAATGTGCAATATTCCAATCTAGTCTGGACCAGATGTGGGGGTGGGGAGAGAGAGGGAGTGCTGGACATTTTTTAACAAGTTGTTCGACTTGAATTCGAGCTTCACGGTTCGCCTCCTCGATAAGAGATGAACACGTTAACCACTGAGCTAGCGAAGTGCATGTGAAAATATAAGGTCTCTTAGTTGGCTATTGTTAGTTTCAAATATTTAGGCTCTCTACACAAAGTGTATCTCCCTTAACTACTATATAAAAAACTAATTAATTAATTACGCAGGATTGATAAAATAATTGGTCTTTTTTTTTAAATTGATTCACGTGTAGTTAAGGACAAAGAATAACAGTGCAAGATTCAATTTTATCCGAGAATGGCAAACGTAAGGTGTACAAAATGTGTACCAAACAGAGTGAGTGGATATAAGCTTTGCAAAAACGCATCACTTTAAATTACATTTTGGAATGGGTAAGCTGAGTTAACTTATGAGACCTATCTCCATGTATCTACTTGTTTTCACAGATACCCGTTACTATCGATATGAAATGGCTTCTTTTCCTTGGAACCGAAATCATTCCTGGGAGAACTAGAATCAAGAACGATATATCTCTTCCTGGTCTATTGTTAGGCCTTCCTATTAGATGTATTTCCTTTTATTGTACAAAGATTGGTCTTGCTGTTCATTTTGTAATTTATTTAGCACAGCGGCTCGTAGTGCGGGTCATTAGGTTGTGAGTTTCTGTGAACTTCAATGATATTTCTTAACGCAAACATTGGCTTTTTGAATTAGAGCAAAATAATGATCAATTTTAAATAAGATTTGATTGTCTTAGATACGTTTGAATTTAGTCAAAGTGCCCTTAAAAAGCATACTATCAAATTGTCCTTTACTATTCTGAAAATCGTTAAATTGCCCTTAATGAGTTATAGTTTTAATTTAAGGTGCTCTTGCTGAGTTTGAATTGTGTCAAGTTGCCCTTCGTGAGTTCTTGTTTTCTCAAGTTTCCCTTGATGAGTTCAATTTCTACCATGATATCTTGATGAGTTCAAGGTCTACCATGACATCTTGATGAGTTCAATTTCTACCATGACATCTTGATGAGTTCAAGGTCTACAATGATATCTTGATGAGTTCGAGTTCTATCATGGTATTTTGATGAGTTCGAGGTCTACTATGGTATCTTGATGAGTTCAAGGTCTACCATGATATCTTGATGAGTTCGAGGTCTACTATGGTATCTTGATGAGTTCGAGGTCTACTATGGTATCTTGATGAGTTCGAGGTCTACCATGATATCTTGATGAGTTCAATTTCTACCATGATATCTTGATGAGTTCGAGGTCTACCATGATATCTTGATGAGTTCGAGGTCTACTATGGTATCTTGATGAGTTCGAGGTCTACTATGGTATCTTGATGAGTTCGAGGTCTACTATGGTATCTTGATGAGTTCGAGGTCTATCATGGTATCTTGATGAGTTCGAGGTCTACCAAGGTATTTTGATGACTCAATGTCTACTATGGTATCTTTATGAATTCAAGGTCTACCATGGTATCTTGATGAGTTCAAGGTCTACCATGGTATCTTGATGAGTTCAAGGTATAGCATGGTATATTGATGAGTTCGAGGTCTATCATGGTATATGGATGAGTTATATCTTTTTAAAGATGTCATTGATGAGTTCTAGTTTTCTCAAGATGACCTTTATGTGTTTGTATCTTGTTACGATGTCCTTCCTTGTCGAGTCAGTAGAAAAAAAACATCATAAAAACAACATAAATTGTATTCTCCTAGATTCATATCTACATTCTAGATGTGTTCAAAACTTGAATAGATAAATGCTGAATGTGGGGAAAAAAGACAGTGTAGCAGATAAAACTAACAAGAAAAAGCAAAATATAAAAATGCAAAAATATAATTCTATCCTTAAAACTTAAACAATCTATAATGCACAAGTTATTTTCCTTATTCGATATCACACAAAATAATTCATTACCAATAGTTAATTGACTAATTGAGTATTGTGGTTTATTGATTCATGTTTTGTTAGCTAAAATAAATAATTGCTTAAAGTATCAACTTGATCGGAGAATACGTGAGTTAGAATTAGCGTTAACAATTATTTAAGGGGAATAAACCCAACAAATGTAGCCATATCTAAGTAAATACTGAAGTATTCGTTTCCCTTGTTGCTATTAAACAAAATAATGAATTACTAATAATTAATTGTCTATTTTGTTACTTTTTTATTGATTCATGTCTTGTCTATGTCAATGAACAATTGTGCGAGGTTTCAGCTATTACACACTTTTTAAAGGACAGACAGACTGACGGAGTGGGTTTATTATATAAGCTTTGTAACAAAATTCCCCTTTGATAATCGCAATTAAGCTATAAATGGAAGACTCCTTTCCCTTGATCGATTCGCTTATATACAGTCACAAGTGTGTGCATGTGTGTTTGAGTGTGTACATATGAGTGTGTGTGTATGTGTGTTGCTAAGCGTCCACCGAGAATCCTTTTTTTTTTGTTTCATTTCCTAAGTCTCCTTGCTCCGGAATTCCATGTTCTTGGGAAATAACGTATTCCAGGGCTAGGAGGGAGAGTGTCGTGTTCCATAGCTAGTGTAGGGAGAGTGTCGTGTTCCATAGCTAGTGTAGGGAGAGTGTCGTGTTCCATGGCTAGTATAGGAGGGAGAGTGTCGTATTCCATGGCTAGTATAGGAGGGAGAGTGTCGTGTTTCATAGCTAGTGTAGAGAGTGTCGTGTTCAATGGGTTGTGTAGTTGGGAGAGTGTCGTGTTCCATGGCTAGTGTAGGGAGAGTATCGTGTTCCATAGCTTGTGTAGGGAGAGTGTCGTGTTCCATGGCTAGTGTAGGGAGAATGTCGTGTTCCATAGCTAGTGTAGGGAGAGTGTCGTGTTCCATGGCTAGTGTAGGAGGGTGTGTGTCGTGTTCCATGGCTAGTGTAGGAGGTAGAGTATCGTGTTCCATGGCTAGTGTAGGAGGTAGAGTGTCGTGTTCCATAGCTAGTGTAGGAGGGAGAGTGTCGTGTTCCATGGCTAGTGTAGGAGGTAGAGTGTCGTGTTCCATGGCTAGTGTAGGAGGTAGAGTGTCGTGTTCCATGGCTAGTGTAGGAGGGAGAGTGTCGTGTTCCACGGCTAGTGTCGGAGGTAGAGTGTCGTGTTCCATGGCTAGTGTAGGAGGGAGAGTGTCGTGTTCCATAGCTAGTGTAGGAGGGAGAGTGTCGTGTTCCATGGCTAGTGTAGGAGGTAGAGCGTCGTGTTCCATGGCTAGTGTAGGAGGGAGAGTGTCGTGTTCCATAGCTAGTGTAGGAGGGAGAGTGTCGTGTTCCATGGCTAGTGTAGGAGGGAGAGTGTCGTGTTCCATAGCTAGTGTAGGAGGGAGAGTGTCGTGTTCCATGGCTAGTGTAGGAGGGAGAGTGTCGTGTTCCATGGCTAGTGTAGGAGGTAGAGTGTCGTGTTCCATGGCTAGTGTAGGAGGGTGTGTGCCGTGTTCCATGGCTAGTGTAGGAGGTAGAGTGTCGTGTTCCATGGCTAGTGTAGGAGGTAGAGTGTCGTGTTCCATGGCTAGTGTAGGAGGGTGTGTTCTGTGTTCCATGGCTAGTGTAGGAGGTAGAGTGTCGTGTTCCATGGCTAGTGTAGGAGGGAGAGTGTCGTGTTCCATGGCTAGTGTAGGAGGGAGAGTGTCGTGTTCCATGGCTAGTGTAGGAGGGTGTGTGCCGTGTTCCATGGCTAGTGTAGGAGGGAGAGTGTCGTGTTCCATGGCTAGTGTAGGAGGGAGAGTGTCGTGTTCCATGGCTAGTGTAGGAGGTAGAGTGTCGTGTTCCATAGCTAGTGTAGGAGGGAGAGTGTCGTGTTCCATGGCTAGTGTAGGAGGGAGAGTGTCGTGTTCCATGGCTAGTGTAGGAGGGGGTGTGTCGTGTTCCATGGCTAGTGTAGGAGGGAGAGTGTCGTGTTCCATGGCTAGTGTAGGAGGGAGAGTGTCGTGTTCCATGGCTAGTGTAGGAGGGTGTGTGCCGTGTTCCATGGCTAGTGTAGGAGGGAGAGTGTCGTGTTCCATGGCTAGTGTAGGAGGGAGAGTGTCGTGTTCCATGGCTAGTGTAGGAGGGAGAGTGTCGTGTTCCATGGCTAGTGTAGGAGGGAGAGTGTCGTGTTCCATGGCTAGTGTAGGAGGGAGAGTGTCGTGTTCCATAGCTAGTGTAGGAGGGAGAGTGTCGTGTTCCATGGCTAGTGTAGGGAGAGTGTCGTGTTCCATAGCTAGTGTAGGAGGGAGAGTGTCGTGTTCCATGGCTAGTGTAGGGAGAGTGTCGTGTTCCATGGCTAGTGTAGGGAGAGTGTCGTGTTCCATGGCTAGTGTAGGAGGGAAAGTGTCAGCCATATTTTAGCCTAAATAGATCAATTAATAAGCGAGCCAATGTAGCTTCATAAAAAGAAAGAAAAAAAAATACAAAACTTTTTTTTAACAAATAGAAGAGAGGGATCATCGTTGAGGTCTAAATCCTGTCCTGGTTCTTGTCAAATTCATGATTTAAAAGTTTGAGTATATGCTTTACAAGACCTCCACGGGTTCAAATTAGCAATTGAAAGTATAAGACACGTTTTAACGAAGTACTAACTGGTATGCTAAGAAAATAGTCAGACATTTTCTACTATTCATTTTCTGTCTGATCGAGTTAAAATAAGAAGACAATCCAAAGGTTTAGTCACTCTGTAGAGTTCTTAATAGAAACTACATTTCATGTTATAAAATATACATTTCTTTCCGAGTGTTTTGCTTAGAGAACTTGGATCATTAACTAATGAATCCATTAACACAAGAATTTTATACCACCCCTCTATAAGATGTATCGTCTTCTACAATGAAGGTTTTTGCCATTCCCCGCCCCCCCCCCCCGGCCGATAAATTAACGAATGGACACTAATGGTCACACTTAGATTACTTTTTTTTTTTTTTAAGCTGCCTTTTAAGTTTGAGAAGAGGCCAAACAATAAAAGCCAAGAAACATAGGCACCCAAGGGAAGATAATGCCGATATATCGGCAGATAAAGAAGATTTATGGCACTTGGCAGAACCCAAACTAGATCTATAAGGTGTAAAGAAAAAAAAAAAATTGGCCTTGGTTTTTGTTGTCTAAATAGCGCTGTTCCATTTGTTATTAAGTTTTCTCGACTCGAAGACTTGATCTTTCTCAATTAAAGTTTTGGTCTGACTGATCATGTTTTAGTACACACAAGTTTACCGGAGATTACAAGATGTCGCTAATTGAATTTCCTGAGTAGTTTATTTTGTAAGTCTTGTTTCATTTTGATCGATGTATTGATTGGAGTTCTCTTTCTATTGTGATGGTGTGCTGTATTCATCTCTATAATCGGTCTGGCTCATTTTTTGTTGTTGCTATCCACTTTCTTTCTCTAGCTCCACTGTCTTTCTTTAGCTCCACTTTCTTTCTCTAGCTCCACTTTCTTTCTTTAGCTCCACTTTCTTTAGCTCCACTTTCTTTCTCTAGCTCCACTTTCTCTAGCTCCACTTTCTCTAGCTTCACTTTCTCTAGCTCAACTTTCTCTAGCTCCACTTTCTTTCTCTAGCTCCACTTTCTCTAGCTCCACTTTCTCTAGCTCCACTTTCTCTAGCTCCACTTTCTCTAGCTCCACTTTCTCTAGCTCCACTTTCTCTAGCTTCACTTTCTCTAGCTCCACTTTCTCTAGCTCCACTTTCTCTAGCTTCACTTTCTCTAGCTCCACTTTCTCTAGCTCCACTTTCTCTAGCTCCACTTTCTCTAGCTCCACTTTCTCTAGCTCCACTTTCTCTAGCTCCACTTTCTCTAGCTTTACTTTCTCTAGCTCCACTTTCTCTAGCTTCACTTTCTCTAGCTCCACTTTCTCTAGCTCCACTTTCTCTAGCTCCACTTTCTCTAGCTCCACTTTCTTTAGCTCCACTTTCTTTCTCTAGCTCCACTTTCTCTAGCTCCACTTTCTCTAGCTCCACTTTCTCTAGCTCCACTTTCTCTAGCTCCACTTTCTCTAGCTTCACTTTCTCTAGCTCCACTTTCTCTAGCTCCACTTTCTCTAGCTCCACTTTCTCTAGCTCCACTTTCTCTAGCTCCACTTTCTCTAGCTCCACTTTCTCTAGCTTCACTTTCTCTAGCTTCACTTTCTCTAGCTCCACTTTCTCTAGCTTCACTTTCTCTAGCTCCACTTTTTTGTTTCTTTTTTCCCCTTTATTTCTTCGGCGTTTACGTTTTCTTCTTCTCTCTATCTCTCTCTCTCTCTTTGTCTTTTCTATTGCTTTCTCACTCAATCTTTTGCTTCCGTAAACGCTTTATTTTTGCGAATGTACATCTTATGTAACTTTCAATGTTTGTTTATAGTGTTAAGGTACTTGTACTATTGTCTACTTGCTGTCAGTAACGGAGAAGGCCAACAATGTGCGGGTATGTCTTCAGTTCAAAAACAAAAACATTTGCTTCAAATACATGCAGAGTGATATTTTGTTTCTATAGGTGTCTTGAAGTGGCTTTACTTTGCAATAAACTTCTGCAAGTCATATCGACGAGTTAGCTCCTTAGTTCGTGGTTTAGGGCTAGCAAATAACCATCCTGCGTTGAGTTAGCTCCTTAGCTCGTGGTTTAGGGCTAGCAAATAACCATCCTGCGTTGAGTTAGCTCCTTAGCTCGTGGTTTAGGGCTAGCAAATAACCATCCTGCGTTGAGTTAGCTCCTTAGCTCGTGGTTTAGGGCTAGCAAATAACCATCCTGCGTTGAGTTAGCTCCTTAGTTCGTGGTTTAGGGCTAGAAAATAACCATCCTGCGTTGAGTTAGCTCCTTAGCTAGTGGTTTAGGGCTAGCAAATAACCATCCTGCGTTGAGTTAGCTCCTTAGCTCGTGGTTTAGGGCTAGCAAACAACCATCCTGCGTTGAGTTAGCTCCTTAGCTCGTGGTTTAGGGCTAGCAAACAACCATCCTGCGTTGAGGTAGCTCCTTAGCTCGTGGTTTAGGGCTAGCAAACAACCATCCTGCGTTGAGTTAGCTCCTTAGCTCGTGGTTTAGGGCTAGCAAACAACCATCCTGCGTTGAGTTAGCTCCTTAGCTCGTGGTTTAGGGCTAGCAAACAACCATCCTGCGTTGAGTTAGCTCCTTAGCTCGTGGTTTAGGGCTAGCAAACAACCATCCTGCGTTGAGTTAGCTCCTTAGCTCGTGGTTTAGGGCTAGCAAACAACCATCCTGCGTTGATTTAGCTCCTTAGCTCTTGGTTTAGGGCTAGCAAACAACCATCCTGCGTTGAGTTAGCTCCTTAGCTCCAACCATCCTGCGTTGGCGTCAACTCTCCCATCACGTTGTACACGCGCACAAGCCAAATCGAATTTTCTGACTGTGCTTGCTCACACTGTAGTGTCCACCTACCTGCTGTTAGTTCTTTTTTAGTTACTTTGGGCAATCGAGTCCCTCGACCTATGTCACTTTGTTCTGGCTGTTGATCATAAACAGCAACACGCTGTCATATGTGCGCGCCTGTTGTGTGCAGCTTTGACTACAATAACGAGTATTGTCTCTTTGTAAGCTTTGAATCTCCAACAAAAAGGTAAAAAAAAATGTTCACACCCCTAGTCAGACTTGCCAGGCAGGAGCGGCGTCTAGGCAAGGAATAGGAACAATGACACAAAACAAAGGCTGTGAGCCAGTGGCGTATTTAGGGTATTTGATGCCTAATGCAAGAGCTCCTTTTAATGCCCTTCAAAAAGCGAAGTTAAGCAATGAACACATTTCTATAAAGAAGAACGTGTATTTCAGACTTGAATATTACTCAAATGGTTAATACAAAGTGGGAGAAATTGTGATGCCCCGCACCACCCGCATCAGGAGGGAAGAGACTTCAGACATTGCCAGGGACAGATCATTGTGGAGACAGCTTGCCACCCAATCTAAGTCTAAGTAAGCACCACCTGCACAATACTAGCTACGCCTCTGAAATGGGTGTGAAGTACAGTGGATTCGGAGAGGGGAGGGAGAGTAATTAAATTTTCCTTTAAAAAGAAAAATTAGAAAATATGTAAAACATACAATTGCATATATATATATTAGAATCAGAATGGTTCCAAATGTTAATGGTGCATTGTACCTTGCCTACGTATTGCCCTCGCTATTGCCAGATTAAAAGGCAGAACTATAAAACATATCACTCTCGTGTAAGTTCTATCAATCTTCTGACAGGACACGAATCCAGCCATCTCCCCCCTCTCTCACCGCTAATGTCATAACGTTTCGGGAGAAACAAGACAGCTAATATAATACTTGTGTGTTTTCTGTTACTCTACCCAGACTGTCTAAGCCTCGGATTATAAGGTGAAAGAAAAAAACAAGACACTAGTTGAAAATTAAAGAAAGGAAAAAAACAGCAGTTCTATCGACAGAGTGAGCTTGGGATTTTATTTTACGTGGAAGAACATTTCAAGAGTTATCTACCTTCTGTTTATTCAGTAAGTTGTCTCTTCTTTAAAGGTGTTCATTTAATTGCTCCACCTTGCCAGTTCCTAGATTAAACTTTATTATTATTATTATTAATATTAGCTCTTACATTTATACTAAAAATATTTCCACATTATCAAGTGGACTACATAACTGAAACGGTTTATACCAACACCAATATGATAGATATATCTTGTATAGTATAGATACTTGTTACTTTCAAGCCAAACTATTAACCATATTGAATAACACTTATTGTTAATCGATTGCAAACAATAAAATAATTGTTCCACAATTTCCATATTACATTACGTATATCATACAGGAATCCATTGTAATTTACAGTGGCATACTGCATACACGTATCAGTTGTCATTTATATTGACATACATCATACAAGAGTCTGCTATCATTTACAGCCACATCAAACATTTATAGTGACTTACAACATAGAGGGGTTTGTTGTCATTTACAGTGACATAAACATACAGGGGTCTGCTGCTGTCATTGACAGTGACATACAATATACAGGGGTCTGCTGTTGTCATTTACAGTGACATAAACATACAGGGGTCTGCTGCTGTCATTGACAGTGACCTACAACATACAGGGGTCTGCTGTTGTCATTTACAGTGACATAAACATACAGGGGTCTGCTGCTGTCATTGACAGTGACATAAACATACAGGGGTCTGCTGTTGTCATTTACAGTGACATAAACATACAGGGGTCTGCTGCTGTCATTGACAGTGACATACAACATACAGGGGTCTGCTGTTGTCATTTACAGTGACATAAACATACAGGGGTCTGCTGTTGTCATTTACAGTGACATAAACATACAGGGGTCTGCTGCTGTCATTTACAGTGACATACAATATACAGGGGTCTGCTGCTGTCATTTACAGTGACCGATGGTGATTTACAATGATCTATAATTTATAAATTGGCCTATTAGGTAACTGTCGTTCGTTCTATAATTCTGTGTAATTTATTCAAACTATTTCTCCTGAAAATATGGTAATAAATAATAGTATTGAACTGAAAATACGTTTACATGCATCAGAATGATCAAATGGTTCTTTTTCTTTGTATTCCATTATTTGGTTCATTAAAATGAACATTATTCTTTTTCTCATAAATTCTGACAATTATTTTTAATCTTCAAAATCTTTATAAAATGAAATCTTTGTTTTTTTTTCTTTCTCGCTCTCTCTCTCTCTCTCTCTCTCTCTCTCTCTCTCTCTGCTCTCTCTCTCTCTCTCTAACAGCCTTTCCATTACAAGTATCATTACCCCCTAGGCCATTTCAAACATCACCCCCTCCCCCACCACCATTTCTAGTGGCACGCTTCTGGCTAATGCAAATAAAGTTAACATCAACATTCCAGCACCTCCCCGCTGGTTTTGTTTACTATCAGAAACTAGACTATTTACACCCCTAAAGATATTTGATGAACAGAACTGTTAGTATGGCTCTTTCTATCTCGAGTGACAAGGGATACGTCAAGGCAAAAAAGAATAATTATAATATTTAAATTATAGTTAATTAGACCTATACATTTATAATTATTAACATTCTCTGATCTACGCTGCCGATTAGTTAGAGCAATATTGGGCGCATGGCTAATTGATCGACTGTTAGGTAAAGTGTTTAAAAACTTTAGATCCTGGTAAAGTTTTTATTTTGAACATTAGAACACCATTGAGTCCTCGTATTTCTAATGATAAGTGAAGTCTGGCTACACGACCAAGTGAAGTCTGTGGCTACACGACCAAGTGAAGTCTGTGGCTACAGGACCAAGTGAAGTCTGTGGCTACAGGACCAAGTGAAGTCTGTGGCTACAGGACCAAGTGAAGTCTGTGGCTACACGACCAAGTGAATTCTGTGGCTACACGACCAAGTGAAGTCTGTGGCTACAGGACCAAGTGAAGTCTGTGGCTACACGACCAAGTGAAGTCTGTCTACACGACCAAGTGAAGTCTGTGTCTACACGACCAAGTGAAGTCTGTCTACACGACCAAGTGAAGTCTGTCTACACGACCAAGTGAAGTCTGTGGCTACACGACCAAGTGAAGTCTGTGGCTACACGACCAAGTGAAGTCTGTGGCTACACGACCAAGTGAAGTCTGTGGCTACAGGACCAAGTGAAGTCTGTGGCTACACGACCAAGTGAAGTCTGTGGCTACAGGACCAAGTGAAGTCTGTGGCTACACGACCAAGTGAAGTCTGTCTACACGACCAAGTGAAGTCTGTGTCTACACGACCAAGTGAAGTCTGTCTACACGACCAAGTGAAGTCTGTCTACACGACCAAGTGAAGTCTGTGGCTACACGACCAAGTGAAGTCTGTCTACACGACCAAGTGAAGTCTGTGGCTACAGGACCAAGTGAAGTCTGTGGCTACAGGACCAAGTGAAGTCTGTGGCTACACGACCAAGTGAAGTCTGTGGCTACACGACCAAGTGAAGTCTGTGGCTACAGGACCAAGTGAAGTCTGTGGCTACAGGACCAAGTGAAGTCTGTGGCTACACGACCAAGTGAAGTCTGTGGCTACACGACCAAGTGAAGTCTGTGTCTACACGACCAAGTGAAGTCTGTGGCTACACGACCAAGTGAAGTCTGTCTACACGACCAAGTGAAGTCTGTGGCTACACGACCAAGTGAAGTCTGTGGCTACACGACCAAGTGAAGTCTGTGGCTACACGACCAAGTGAAGTCTGTGGCTACAGGACCAAGTGAAGTCTGTCTACACGACCAAGTGAAGTCTGTCTACACGACCAAGTGAAGTCTGTGGCTACACGACCAAGTGAAGTCTGTGGCTACAGGACCAAGTGAAGTCTGTGGCTACACGACCAAGTGAAGTCTGTGGCTACAGGACCAAGTGAAGTCTGTCTACACGACCAAGTGAAGTCTGTCTACACCACCAAGTGAAGTCTGTGGCTACACGACCAAGTGAAGTCTGTGGCTACAGGACCAAGTGAAGTCTGTGGCTACACGACCAAGTGAAGTCTGTGGCTACAGGACCAAGTGAAGTCTGTGGCTACAGGACCAAGTGAAGTCTGTGGCTACACGACCAAGTGAAGTCTGTGGCTACAGGACCAAGTGAAGTCTGTGGCTACAGGACCAAGTGAAGTATGTCTACACGACCAAGTGAAGTCTGTGGCTACACGACCAAGTGAAGTCTGTGGCTACACGACCAAGTGAAGTCTGTGGCTACAGGACCTAGTGAAGTCTGTGGCTACACGACCAAGTGAAGTCTGTGGCTACACGACCAAGTGAAGTCTGTGGCTACAGGACCAAGTGAAGTCTGTGGCTACACGACCAAGTGAAGTCTGTGGCTACAGGACCAAGTGAAGTCTGTGTCTACACGACCAAGTGAAGTCTGTCTACACGACCAAGTGAAGTCTGTGGCTACACGACCAAGTGAAGTCTGTGGCTACACGACCAAGTGAAGCCTGGCTACACGACCAAGACATGTACCTGTTGATTAGTTATTGAGTCTCAAAGTTCTTTTCAAAGAATCTAAATAGAGCTTTACAATGCACCTAAATTGAACTTAAAAATACACTAAATAAAACCTTATAAGGGGCATAATTATAAGACACTTTATGATACATACATTTATACATTATTTGTTTTTGAGTTTAAAAAGTAAGGAGAAATGCAGAAAGTCACGTGGCTTAGCAGTCTTACCTGTAACCTACATAATTTGCCACATCAGACGCATACAAAACCGTTGTATGCTGGTGGTCAATTTATGTTAATTTTTAGCCGTCTAGCCCGTCTTATTAACGCAAGACATGCAAAACTTCTTGACATTCAAATCTTGAATCTATCCGTCCCAATGTTGTATCATCCCACGGAGAGCTGTGGCATACTCAACACAACCCTTGCCTACTCAACACATCCCTGGCCTACCCGACACATCCCTTGCCTGCTCAACACATCCCTTGCCTACTCAATACATCCCTGGCCTGCTCAACACATCCCTGGCCTGCTCAACACATCCCTGACCTGCTCAACACATCCCTGGCCTGCTCAACACATACCTTGCCTACTCAACACATCCCTGGCCTGCTCAACACATACCTTGCCTACTCAACACATCCCTGGCCTACTCAACACATCCCTTGCCTGCTCAACACATCCCTGGCCTGCTCAACACATCCCTAGCCCGCTCACACATCCTTCCATTGAGATTGGAAGCATAAATATAGATGCAAGATCGTAAGTTAAGATTTCTGTATAACTATATTTCTACACTGACTTGACATACAGATATAACCATCATAGCCTTGACCAACTTTCATATATTTAGACATGGCTGCCTTCTCTCCAATCTGCTCGGTTTGTCCTCAGGATATTAAGCCTTGACCAATGTCCAATGATATTTAGACGCGGCCATCCCTCCTAGATCTCCCCACCTCGGTGTGTCCCCGGGATGTAACCAGTCTCAAAGACGTGACCTTTTATCAACACGAGACATCAAAACAGACATTACATAATGACAACAGAAACCTAACACTAGCAGTTTCTACGTAGCCCTCTTTATATAAGTGTGATCATATTACTCGACTAAATAACTAGACGTCTGGCATACCACTGCCAACTATCGACACAATAATATCAGAAACTTTAGCAGCTTACGTAAGCCATTGGTTGATTAATGAGATGCTTTGAAAATACTTCTCTTCAAATTACAGTTTTGAGGCTAGCGATCGTATTTCAATAATTCTAAAATATTTTCATGTCAGACACTTTGTTAACTGTAAACAAACCTTATAGATGTGTGTTACCAGAGGACTGACTGGTTTGAAACTGATTTTTCAAACATAGCGTTAAAGAAAAGTTGGCAGCACCCACGCAGTTACTGTAGTAAATGATTTAGAGACAGCATAAGCGGAATTCTAACGCAACAAAAACTTGTACGAATTCATTGAAGCCAGTATACGATCTCTTTAATCCCTTCCATGTAATGAGCTTTTTTTTTTTTCTTAAACTTCAGACTTTAAACATTTTCCAAGTAAAAAAAAAAAGAAAACCGTGAAGTCAAAGAGCCCTATCGCAAAATTAACTGAAATCTACAATAGAAGAAAACCGTTAAGTCAAAGGGCCCTATCTCGAAATTAACTGAAACCTAACACAAAAGAAAGCCGTTAAGCCAAAGGGCCCTATCTCAAGATTAACTGAAATCTAAAACAGAAGAAAGCCGTGCAGTCAAAGGGCCCTATCTCAAAATGAAATGAAATCTCACACAAAAATTAAACATTAAATAATGATTATCCAGTTGTTGTTTTTTGTGGATTTTTGTATGCATGTAAATGTATGTTTTGATACTGTCATTAAAGCGTTTTACTTTTGTCTCAATAAATCTGCATACATATAAATGGTCACACTCATGACTCATGATTTAGCCAAATAGTACAGAGTGACCACACATAGGACATTCAACTCAACTCAACGGGGAGAAAACTCTTTTTCGCTACTAGTTGTGGATGTTTTTCAACACAGTTCAAATATTTCCTCTTCAGGAATGTATGTTTACAGTTTCTTTACAGAAGTGACGTCACCTCGGTTTGGGGCAAAAAGGGGCAGGAGGTTATTACTGAGGATGAAAAAAAAAAGGGGGGCTTGTGGATTTTTAAAGGATTTTTTTTACCAGTAGTTCTTCTTACCATAAGGACTGTATCAAGCACTTTTATTTTTATTGGAAACTAAACAATTTTTTATCGTATATTTTCGCACTTTACAGTCTGTCTATAGTGACCCAGTCTGACAGTAATCAGTAAATACAATAGTACATTGTCCAAACTGTTCCACTTATCACCAAACCATTTTAACGCCCCCCCTCCCAATCCATACAACTTTTGATGATATCCTTTTGTAAAAAAATTTACCCCCCCCCCCTCTTTCAGCCAAAGAAAACCACTTCGGTAAGGAGAACTTTTTTTTTTTTGTGCCCGCTCTAATTCTATGCCATCTGTGTAAACAGGCATAAAACACAAAGTAAGCATTTTATATGCACACGTGTACACAATAGCTCTCTCTCTCTCTCTCTCTTCACAATCTCACAAAGTGGAAAAAGCAATAACTACTTGTATAAAAGACTTTTATTACACTTCATGGAAAACTAATTGAAAACAATATGGACTCCAGATATATGTACCAAACATGAAACATTGTGGACTCTAGATCTATGTACCAAACATTCAGCTCCTTAGAATAGGACCTCGTTGTCAATTTTTAAAATCAAGTCATTTGAGCTGAAACTATTCAGCCCTAGGCCTCCCCTACCCACTTCTACAGGTTCCCCAACCGATCACTACCCGCCCACAGGACGCATTGTTCCAGTACGGACATTAGACAAAAGTTGATTTGCCTATAAATTTCCTGTTAGCGAGAATCGATACCATCTCAAGGCTCGCATGACACTTTCACGATTTCTCCTTGAAGCCTATAATTCCCATGCGTAATCGACTACTGCGGGTTTTTTTGTTTTCCTTCATTTTTTTGTTTGTTTGATACTCCCTTTCCTCCCCCTCTTTTAATAGCACATCGGATAAACGCGAGCTCGACTATGTCTGCTGTAGAAATGACACGCGATGTATGGGGGAAGGTGGGCGAAGACAAAAAATGGGAACGGGGGGGGGGGAGTGTCCTTGGCCAATAGATTGATTGATTTCTTTCATACACAGTGATTGTTAGTTTGGTAAGTTGATGGAACGGGCCAGCAGTGGAGAGGTGGAGCCACCGGACGCGGTGAAACAAAGCACAACATTAGTTAGAATGTTGGGACTCGAATAACAAGTTTATAATATAACAAAGCTTATAGTATAACAAGGCTATAATATAACAAGCGATAAAATTGCAAGGTTATGGCATAAGACTTTAATAATAACAACGTTTATAGAATTGTAAGATATCACATAGCTATAACTTTAGCAAATAATAAATAACAAGGTTTTAACAAATATTGAACTATGACGCAATAACTAGGCTTCAATAAATAACAAGGCTATAACATAATACACACTAGCCAGGCAATACGAACCTAACGTAATATAATGCTTAAGACAAGAAATCGAACAAGAATGATTTATTCAAATAGGGTTGTCACTAAGGGTTGTCACTAAGGGTTGTCTTAAAAAGACCAAATATTTGGAAAGTGAAAGTGGGACATACACACACACACACAAAAAAAACAGGCTCAGATTTGTTCGAGCGATATTGCTTTCAACAACTTAGGGTTATCAATCCATCACAATATACACTGACACACACAATGTAGGCAAACACACACACACAATAATTAAAATAATAGCAAACTTTCTGGTGCGTTTTCCAAGAAAAACTTTCAGTGTGATGCATCCGAAAGCATTAACCTGTCAAATAGTCTGCCTCTCTCTGAAGTACCCGGTACTCAGTACAATTTGGTACAAGTTACAATTGTCGGCTACATCACTTTTTCTAACCAACTCGCTTCATCCAAAGTCGAGTGCGTATTTCTTTGAGGAGGAACCTTTTCAAGTTTTCATGCTTCTTTTCTTAAATTTCTGAACCAATTCGTCAATGGCAGAAGATACTTCAAGGACATTCTGAGCCTCACTAAACGGAAACATCTGCAGGAAGTATTGCTGCAATGCTGTGTACAAAATGCAGCAACCTTTCAAAAAACGGCATTTATATTTAAGTTGGTCATATCTTATCTTCCGCAAAGCTGTGGCAAGGATGGTCCGGAACTTTCATCTTTTAGCGCAGCTGTTGCTCTGAAACCTTAGGGCCTGCTTCACTGACGCATGTATCTTCTTGTACAGTTGGTCACAACCTTAGAGCCTACATCACTGACGCATGTATCTTCTTGTACAGTTTGTCACAACCTTAGGGCCTACATCACTGACGCATGTATCTTCTTGTACAGTTTGTCACAACCTTAGAGCCTACTTCACTGACGCATGTATCTTCTTGTACATTTTGTCACAACCTTAGGGCCTACTTCACTGACGCATGTATCTTCTTGTACATTTTGTCACAACCTTAGGTCCTACTTCACTGACGCATGTATCTTCTTGTACAGTTGGTCACAACCTTAGGGCCTACTTCACTGACGCATGTATCTTCTTGTACAGTTTGTCACAAGGCTTTCAACAAAATCCAGGACTGGACACGGGAGAAAAACAAAACGCCAAAAGTTGACTGATAATGTCAGTTAGTGAGAAGAAGGCAGGAACACTAACTCATGCCTTAAACACAACAGGAGACTGCGAAGGATCAAGAAGGAAACATCGAAAGACGGAAACTTCGAAGTTGTTCATCAAAAGGCGATGCGTAAAATCAAAGTTGGAAATAAAAGTGTGACATTGAGCGACTTTAAAAAAAAAAAAAGCGGGATGTTTGCCGTCCCGTCCGGACATTTTATGAAAATTCTAACAAACTGTCCAAAGCGGGACTGTCCCGCCTTAGTCGGGACGTGTGGCCACCTTGGACTAAATAACACCAAAAACGGAATAGTATAACATACATGTACCATAAACAGGATTGTATAAAATACAAACAACAGGATTGTATACAATACAAACAACAGGATTGTATAAAATACAAACAACAGGATTGTATAACACAAAAACTGGATTGTTTAACACACACACAAAACAGGATTGTATAATATACCAACAACAGGGTTGTATAACATAATACCAAGAGTTTTGTATAACAAACCAACAAGAGACCCTCTTCCTTTTCAGATCTTTAGATAGCACTATGAATAACTACAACTGTAATACAGTGACATAGCTTCCTTTAAAAAGTCATTTTTCTTTCTAAGATCGACTTGAGATAACGCACTAAGTTTCATCTTACTTAAAGTGCATGGTGAATCAAGGAATAACAATATTCATGCAAAATTAATGCGTTTAAAAGACATTCTGACAGATATCTGAGCGTTAATACAGGGGCCAAATATCACAGGAAAAACTAGCATGAGTTTGTTACAATAGATTTATATAGAACACAATGATCAATATATGTGAGTAAGCCTACTGTCATGACCCAATGTGTAATTTAGTCAGCAGTAACAGTAGGCAATAGCTCGAGTAGGTCCATTAGAAAACATACAGAGACATATTACATTGTTGAAATTCGTACGAGAAATCTTTGTAGGTCCTGATAATAAATGTCAATATATAGTGTGAATTAACGGAATAATTAACGTAGGGGGCTTGAGTTCGAGCCGCTGTATAAACAAAAATACAATAAACATACAATAAACCTTGCTTTCGATAGATAAGAACATCGGACAGATAAAGTTAACCAAAAGCATTTCTTGTGTTCACTACCATGATTTCTCATTTGTTTGTAGCTGAGGAAGGTCTGGTGGCCCGGGCTGGTGGTCCGGTCTGGTGGCCCGGGCTGGTGGTCCGAACGTTCTTTGTTTTGACTTTTGTCCAACAGTGTCTCTTATATGTATGTTTATTGTATTTCTATAGCGCGACCAGCACATAGTCCAAGAGTAAACACTATTTACCTAACACTGAAATCAACTGCACACTAAGTCTATTTATTAGTTGTTTATATACAGATACACGCAATAAATAAATAGTGCACAGTTTTGAATAAGGATACTAAAGATAAGGATACTAAAGATAAGGATACTATCAAACGTGCAACATTCAAACTTGCAACATTAGAAAAGTATTCAAAAATGTCCGTTCAAATAAATAGGATTTAGTTACGCTGTTCATCTTCGATAGTCGTCATCCGATTTATCTTTCAAGTCTACAGTTACCTGTATTAAGTTGAACTTTGATTTCATAAATAACGTGGTGAGAAGAATTGAATACGGTATAGATACATGCATAATTCTTAATATCATTATTGTCTCTGGATGAGACCAATCGTTATAGAAGGTCTGAATACTGACCTGCAACGTCACAACCTATGGGCAGCCTAGACCATTAACTCGTTACCACGTCACAGGTCTGTACGACGAAGTATCGAGCTATTGGTCTAAATTGCACACAGGTTGTGACGTTGATGGTCAGTGATCAGGCCTTCTATAACCAATGGTCTCGGTCCAACGCAGGGAAAAACTATTTTCACATTTCCTCAAACCTTTTAAGCGTAATGAGTTGGTTGACATGTTATAGAGTGTCAATCCTAACAGACGCAAACGAATAGGAATTATGTGAACATTCACAAGGACAGTCTTCGTAGCTGCGAATTTCTTTTTTTTTAGATGGCATGAGTGAACATTTGCTACTTTCTACTTTTTTTTTTAACTTTGACGTCATTGTACGGGGTTCACACGAGCTTGTCAATCTTAATGGAACTAGCCTGAAAACCATAAAAGCCAGGATCAACTTATATCAGGATATCTTCCCCGTGGTTTGAATGGGCGACAAATCATGTCACCTGTTATACAGTGGCAGGATCGAGAAGGTAAACATGTGTGAACAATGAGGGAAAAGTTCATAAAAGGACCCGAACAAAATATTTGAAAATTGGATCAAGTAACAATAGCCCAGTACGATCTTTTGAAGAAGATAAGGAAGTAGGTGTAGATAATGCATAGACATCTTCATTGAAATGGTGAATGCGAACCTGGGGGTGGGGGGCCCTAGGGGGGGGGGGCTGGGGGGGGGCCCTGGGGGGGCAGGGAGTGGCAGGGATAAGTACATTCTACCAAAGTCTAAATAATATAATGAAACATTCAGCAACATGGAAACATACACAGTCGATTTATCAAGAGAGAGAGAGAGAGAGAGAACGATAGAGAGAGAAAGAGAGAACGATAGAGAGAGAGAGAGAGAGAACGATAGAGAGAGAGCATGCATGCAGCATATATACACACACACACAAGAAAACACATTTGCATAGTCCTACTTTAGTCTCTCCCTCTCTCTCTCTCTGTGTTTTCTTATGTCTTAATTAAACCTCTACTTTATTGTTGGTGAGTGTCTGTATGCAGGTGTGTATGTGAGTATATGTTTACTTGTATACTAACTGCAGATGTTTGTGTGTGTGTGTGTGTGTGCGTGTAGCAGTAACGACGTTTAAATGGCACTGAGCCTGGACTACAAACCACATTTGTGTATGTCACAGCGACACAAATTTAAAAAAAAAATCACGCCTATTCCTTCATTCCTCTTAATACCTTGATCAACTTCCTATGTTGTCTACCTGCATTTGTTCGTCCGTCAACAAACATGACAACAACGTCGCCGTTATGATGCACTTTCACTCCCTCTTGACACCCTCCCTCCCCATTGTTTTGTGTGCCGACCTTTGACCCAACCTATTTAGTAGTCACACTTAACAGCATGTTGACATGGTTGTCAGCCTTAACCGAGGAGACTTCAATGCTAATGTATTCACGCTACGCCCAACCTATCGTAAGAGAATCAGTTTGTTTATCTTTCTTGAAAGACTTACATTCGAAGCTTAGCGCGTGCAGACACGTTCCTTTGACGGACCAAACTTTCGGATGTTTGCACTGACCTCTAGCCCGAGAGTCATGGGTTAAAAACAAAATACGAAAAGCTGTGACGACGAAACGCTGTGACGACGAAAAAGGCTTATGAAGGTAGACATGACAACGTGTTTCTTTACGACGGTGCATTTACTTGACTAACAAGTCAGCTACGCTATCATAAAACATTATTTTCATCACGTCTGCAGGTAGACTCGGTTCTAGTTTATTGACATAGTCAACTGAAGACGACAAAACAAAGGCGTTTTAACATATCAGTCCAAGGCTGCATTTACCTATAATTAACCCAAGCTAGAGCTTAGGGCCCTACTTGTTAAGGGGCCCCTTCAAAAATGGTTCCAGGAAACAAAAAGCAAAGGAAAATGCATTATGTTGATTACAAGGGGCCCCACAGGTCAAATAGCTTAGGGCATTAGTAAGGCTAAATCCGGCCCTGAAGCATTTTTTTGTTTAACCAAAGGCAGTCGCGTTCTTTGAATATGAACCAGTAAAAGTAGTGAGATTTTAAGCATGGTCACTAGGCCAGTGAATGGGTTAATGGGTTACTTGAAATGATTCGCAGACATCTGGCTCAGCAACTTTTCGTTCACAATAAATGGTTCACAACTGGTTCACAAGCTACTAGTTTACAGACAACTGGTTCACAAGCTACTAGTTTACAGACAACTGGTTCACAAGCTACTAGTTTACAGACAACTGGTTCACAAGCTACTAGTTTACAGACAACTGGTTCACAAGCTACTAGTTTACAGACAACTGGTTCACTCACACTTGGCTTATTAAAAGTGGTGCCAGCAACAAATGTCTCACTAACAGTTGGGTCATTGGAGGGCGGAATAATTACAGTGTTAATGTATCCAATTCGTATCATCTTTAGTACAACTGTACAACGCTGCATTAGTTTGTTCGCTGTATCAACGAAGGAGGGACAGTAAATATTTGAAACTTACCTTGACCTAGTCCTAGGTTAAAAAACCTGTCACGATTAAAAACTGCACAAAAAGTTAAGATCCGCGTGTTGCCCCACTATACCACCACCCTCTCCCCCCACACCCAGCTGAGGTTTCCATCAACTGGTGAAATCAGATGAGCGAGCTATTTGAGTTTGTAATTCAATTGCAGCTATCAGCAACACGCAGCCCAACTAGTTCATTCAAAAGCAAATAGGAAAGCCTTGCCACGCGCGCATGAGTAACTATCGCCAGCGACACTCAATCTGTAGTGGATGTGTATAATCTGCTCAGCGACATTCATCATACCCAAAGCAATCTTTCTGCAGGTTGGTTTAATTTCCTTGTTTTTGGATAGCACTTGTGTCGAAATGTGAGTTTCAAATTTAACGAAAGCAAGACTACTTTCAAATGTAAAAGGTCTTTGGATTCTTGTATTCTACATCAACAAAGTCAATACGGTAATGATGGTGGACTTTAATGATGCATCTTATAGGCAGTTTAAGGTTTTCCTCACCTCTTTAAAACTCGGTTCGCTTACTTTCTTGTGTTGATGCTATGATGTCCGTGTTACGAAATTAATGTAACCACCATAAATGCGCCATTGCTAAGGATATGAGAAAATGACTTGGAAACACCTTACAACTCTGCAGTGATTCTCTAACCTACTCTAACAGGCGTATAGCCTCCTTCTAATAACGGGCCGTATTCTGTGCCTGTGTGTGTGTGTGTGCGTGATGTTTGATGTAGTTGACTTCGAGTTTATGCATGACGGCACATGGAAAGTAAAGGAACATGATAATTCCAAACAGTTCATTGCGAGGTCGACTAGCTGTTTTAAACAGTGCTGAGGACTACACTGGACCATACGGCTGTTATCTGTAAGTTGGACTTAGTTTTTAGCTTCAAGTTTCTTGTTTCACTTCTTCCTATGATTGACGTTTATATTGGATTTTGATCTGAGAACATTTCTAGGCTCATCACATTCATTGGGTGATAACATAGTTTCTGCTGCTCAAAGTATTACTCTGTCTCTTTGTTTGTCTGCCTTTCTCTCTCTCTCTCTCTATCTATTTCTGTCTGTTTCTCTCTGTGTATTACTCTCTCTCTCTCTGTCTGTCCGTCTCTCTGTCTGTCTGTTTGTCTCTGTCTGTCTGTCTTTGTGTGTGTGTGTGTGTTTTACAAATTTATGGTAGAATGTGAAAAGTAGGGAGGGGAAAATTTTTTTTTGTGTAAATTTGTTCGCAGTTTCGACATTTGGTCCAAGTTATAACCTGGATTAAATTTATCTCTCTATCTATGGTTTTCTTTCTTTCCCTCTGTGAATCTGTCTTGCTCTCTGTCTCTCTCTCTCTTTCTCTCTTTCCCCTTCCCTCTTTCCCTCTCTCTTTACGTCACAAAAGTTTGTTTGTTTCCATCCCATCATTATTAAGAGCAGTTTCCCTTTAAGTTGTTCCTGGACTACTGTATAGAAAGTGGGTTAAACAATTCGGGTCCAGTATTAAATGTTTTTAGAACTCTTATATGATGCATTTAAAAATATCAAGGGAGCTCCAGAAACTTGTCAACAGAAACCAGAGGACTAAAAGCCTCGTCATAGCCTTGTACGTGATGCGTCATGCGTGAAAGTCATAGTTCAAGGTGACCCCTCAGTTCTAGAGCGCTCCCCGCCCCCCCCCCCATCTCCATCGTATCGGCTTCATGCTTTTTTAAATGCTTAGCAAAATATTTTTTACAAAAATGTTGGGCGGGTAGGGTTACAAGACCCGAACTCGTCCAAGATCTACACAGGGACATATTATTACCACCAGATACATTCTGCACACTAGTGTAACGCTTTCTCCTCTCCCGCCCCCCTTACCTTATTTAGCGAGGCTGCGGGTGGTTAGATCTACACACACACACATTTTTCTATTTCTAAAAAAACACAATGGTTTTGGGTGCCCCCCTGCGGCTCGTCTGTGTTATGTTTTGTAGTTTGGTAGTGTTGTGTGCAAGTGTTGGCTTGTAATATTGCAACTGATATTGGCAGTACAATTAATTCTCTACTTAGATTATCGCTCTCAGTTATAGGTTATATCACTAGTAATATCACTAGAGCTATCATTAGGACTGTTATTATGAGCCTCTTTTTATACTATCACTAGGACTATCATTTAGGACTACAATTTGGACTCTCATTAGGACTATCATTTAGGACTACAATTTGGACTCTCATTAGGACTATCATTTAGGACTACAATTTGGACCATCATTAGGACTATCATTTAGGACTACAATTTGGACTCTCATTAGGACTATCATTTAGGACTACAATTTGGACTCTCATTAGGACTATCATTTAGGACTACAATTTGGACTCTCATTAGGACTATCATTTAGGACTACAATTTGGACTATCATTAGGACTATCGTTTAGGACTACAATTTGGACTCTCATTAGGACTATCATTTAGGACTATCATTTAGGACTATCATTTAGGACTACAATTTGGACTCTCATTAGGACTATCATTTAGGACTACAATTTGGACTATCATTAGGACTATCATTTAGGACTACAATTTGGACTCTCATTGGACTATCATTTAGGACTATCATTTAGGACTATCATTTAGGACTATCATTTAGGACTACAATTTGGACTATTATTAGGACTATCATTTAGGGCTACAATTTGGACTCTCATTAGGACTATCATTTAGGACTACAATTTGGACTATCATTAGGACTATCATTAGGACTATCATTTCCTTTATTCTGTACCCCGGATACACCAAAAAGCTTGCTGTTCCCGTCATGCAATATCTCCAATAGCTGTTTTCGAGATCCGTGTCCAGGTTTTTCACAGAAGTTTTTACGAAGTACCAGTTGAATAGAGATATTGGGAAAAAAACAGAAAAACTTATAAAATTGTAAATCTGTTGTTTTTTTGTTAATCCATGTTCATTTAAATAAACCCAACAGGATCAATCTCTTGCTCGCGAGCTCTATCCTGACTTGGTTAGTCGTGTCGCATCCACAGATAACACCTGTCAACTTTTGTTATTAACAAGGATATAATACTGCCAAGTGAAGATAACTTGTGTTGAAACTGAGGACATTATTGTTGCCTGCAAAGCTCATGTTGAAATCCTAGCCTAGTAAGACTTAAATAACCTAGAGACCTAGACGTATTGCAGGGAAGGCCGTCTCTTATATAAACTGCATTAGCTGTACAAACTTATGCAAGGATCTCTGCACCCAAACAACGTGCTTTTTGTTCAAATTTTAATTTAAAAAAAAACAACTTACTACAGTATATACAAATACACGGAAAGACACAAATTTATATCCTTTTCATAAATCTTACTATTGAAGATGCTCATACCTCATATTACCAAAAGTTATCCTTACGATATATTTGCTTCACAAAGTTATGCAAGAATCCCTGCACCCATACAACATGCTTTTTGTTCAAATTTTAATGTAAATAAAAATCAAAAACCTAGTAGTACACAATGAGGATAGAACTATAACATAGATCCATAACCTTATCAGAAATCTTATCATTGCAGATTTAAAATGTTTATTTCATTTATTTTGAGATGATCCTAATACTAATAAGTTTTGTCTTCGAGTCCGAAGATTAATAAGGAATGCAATATTTCCCTGGACTACGCAGCCTCAGCTGCGACCCACATACCATGCAACACCATCGCAAGCGAAGATCAAAGATAGCTCATACTGGTAAGGGCGTTAAAAAAATTCGTGTTACAATTGGCGACTTAGATATGATCAAGAAATTTAGTTGTCCATAGCAATATAGACATACGTGTGAGTCATATATAATGTAAAATACTAGCACGAGACGAACGAATGGACACGTACTTATTTATACACGGAAGTCTACTTCCCTGTAGGTCAAAGTCGTTGGCTCTCATTGGTTAACATGCATGACTAGATGCATGACGCGTAGGACGCAATCATCTTTTTTTGAAGTAACGTCTTATATTGTATAAGTATATAAGAACTATAAGATAAGAAGACCAGCAAAAGAAGGTCCCAATAGAAGCTCTGTACTTGAGATGTTCTCTGTGATGAAGTCCACATGTACTGAAATAATGAATGGGAGCGTGCTGTACGCAGTTTTCTGCCCTTGGACTGGCTTCGATCTCCGGGTCGTGTATGGACGAGATCAATGGCGCCAATCATGGTAATTGTCGACGTGACATCCAATGGAGGGACATACTCGAGGGCCTGTGACGTCAAGTGAGCTATTGACCAATACGTTCGCCTCAAAACTGGACGTGCCTTTTTTCTACTCATTTAGACAGGAGTACGTCTTCGTATCACATCTACCTTGGACATGAGCTCAGAGCCAGAATGTAAATAGAATAAATAAATACGCGCTTTTTTTGTTTTTGTTATTCATAAAAAAACATCGTTTTCTGCTCGTCTTCGCTAACGCTTACATTTCTTACAGACTTTATCCAAGAACATTCAAGTTCTTTTTTCGATATAACTCTGATCCTAGGATAGTTTGCGTCTTTATCGTTTTTCTTAAACTATGTGTTAAGGCTTGTAAAACTAGATGTCAGGTTACACTTTAAGTTCTCAGACTTCATCTTTCTCTCGTCAGGTTACACTTTAAGTTCTCAGACTTCACCTTTCTCTTGTCAGGTTACACTTTAAGTTCTCAGACTTCATCTTTCTCTTGTCAGGTTACACTTTAAGTTCTCAGACTTCATCTTTCTCTCGTCAGGTTACACTTTAAGTTCTCAGACTTCATCTTTCTCTTGTCAGGTTACACTTTAAGTTCTCAGACTTCATCTTTCTCTTGTCAGGCTACACTTTAAGTTCTCAGACTTCATCTTTCTCTTGTCAGGTTACACTTTAAGTTCTCAGACTTCATCTTTCTCTTGTCAGGTTACACTTTAAGTTCTCAGACTTCATCTTTCTCTTGTCAGGTTACACTTTAAGTTCTCAGACTTCATCTTTCTCTTGTCAGGCTACACTTTAAGTTCTCAGACTGCATCTTTCTCTTGTCAGGTTACACTTTAAGTTCTCAGACTTCATCTTTCTCTCGTCAGGTTACACTTTAAGTTCTCAGACTTCATCTTTCTCTTGTCAGGCTACACTTTAAGTTCTCAGACTTCATCTTTCTCTTGTCAGGTTACACTTTAAGTTCTCAGACTTCATCTTTCTCTTGTCAGGCTACACTTTTCTTGTTCTACCGGCAGGAGTTCTTTTTACCTTTTTTTAAAAAAAATAAGCATTGGACTGAACAACTTAATGTGAAACCTACTTTTGATTATATTGTCCGGACTTGAATGTGTTTCTGTTTGATTCTCTTGACTTGATCTCACATGATGACTGACTTGAATGACTTGACATTCATTATGTCAACATAAGTACCAAGTTCAACACATTCAAGGGACAAACGAAGTAGGTGCCAGTGATTTGCTTGATAAGACTTGTAGAGACTTCAACCATGTTTATCCACACAATAGGATGCTCATCATGTCTCTAAGTCTGTCGGTATTCCCAAGCGGTCCAGTTCCCATGCTTCTTGTTTCAGGCCCAAACCATCTTCTCTTTGTGTGTACTCCTGTTCTGCAACGTCATTCGTCTGTCTGGCTACGTCACTACTTGTTACTGTCACTAAATACATTGTACAAGATTTATATACCAACTAATTTGCTCTCTAAGCTCAACTAGACTACTAGAGTGTGTATAATTTGACACATGCATTACGCCAGAGATAGATATTGTCTTATTAGTTTCGGTGTACATATTTCAGCATAATAAACACATCTTCATGTCTTAGGTTTTCATGGTTTGGTGTGCAGTTTAAAGTTTATAATATAGTTATAGACGCAATACTTTCCCGAGATCCCTTACTAGATACATGGGCCATGGCACAAGTCATACGTTAAATCAACGCTTTATGTTTGGTATCACAATTTTATTAATTGTAAGGTATATTCTATTTTTTATAATAAATGATACTAATTAAAGTTACTAGCTTACGCCATGTAAATCCAAGTCGTATCTTTGGTTTAGAAAACATAATTTAAAAGGCTTGCTTATGTTTTTGATAAAAGGTTTTGTTGTGAGATGTTTTCGGTCCAATTTCAACATCACTTTTAGCAGTTCGATGTATCTCGTTTTATGTTTACAACTTTGCACACTCCTTCTAATTGGCCGGTCTGGTGTTTTATTTATAGGCTACCTGATTGACTCTTAGAGTCACAAAGAGTATCTAAAATGAACTATTTCTACTGACTTCATTTCTAGCCTTCTTTCATTTCCTTTCATCTCTCTCACTCTCTCTCACTCCTCTCTCACTCCTCTTTATCCATTTGTTTGCCCATATCTTTCTCTCCTCCCATTACACTCTCTCTTAATCTCTTTTATAACCTCTCTATTCTCTCTGTTAGCTTCTCTCTCTTTCTCTCTTTCATTATCATTTCATTTAAATTCATAATCATACACCCTCAGCTTTTTTCTCCAACAATGTGTCCCCCCCAACCTTTATTTCCAACTATGTGCCCCCCCCAACCTTTATTTCCAACTATGTGCCCCACCCCAACCTTTATTTCCAACTATGTGCCCCACCCCAACCTTTATTTCCAACAATGTGCCCCCCCAACCTTTATTTCCAACTATGTGCCCCACCCCAACCTTTACCTTTATTTCCAACTATGTGCCCCCCCAACCTTTATTTCCAACAATGTGCCCCACCCCAACCTTTATTTCCAACTATGTGCCCCACCCCAACCTTTATTTCCAACTATGTGCCCCCCCCCAACCTTTATTTCCAACTATGTGCCCCACCCCAACCTTTATTTCCAACTATATGCCCCCCCCCAACCTTTATTTCCAACTATGTGCCCCACCCCAACCTTTATTTCCAACAATGTGCCCCCCCCAACCTTTATTTCCAACAATGTGCCCCACCCCAACCTTTATTTCCAACTATGTGCCCCACCCCAACCTTTATTTCCAACTATGTGCCCCCCCCAACCTTTATTTCCAACTATGTGCCCCCCCCAACCTTTATTTCCAACTATGTGCCCCCCCAACCTTTATTTCCAACTATGTGCCCCCCCAACCTTTATTTCCAACAATGTGCCCCCCCCCAACCTTTATTTCCAACTATGTGCCCCCCCCAACCTTTATTTCCAACTATGTGCCCCCCCAACCTTTATTTCCAACAATGTGCCCCCCCCCCAACCTTTATTTCCAACTATGTGCCCCACCCCAACCTTTATTTCCAACTATGTGCCCCACCCCAACCTTTATTTCCAACAATGTGCCCCTTCCCCAACCTTTATTTCCAACTATGTGCCCCACCCCAACTTTTATTTCCAACTATGTGCCCCCCCCCCTCTCTCGCTTTCTTTCTCTCTCATAAAATTTATATGTTTCCACCTGACCGATATTGCAACCTTGTAGGCAAGAAAGGCAACATTTAAACAGGTGAAATTGTCACACAATCATAGGCGTCACCAGACCTTAACGGTGAAGGTCAAACGTACGTATGTCGTTTTGCTTGTTGTGTTGATCTGTTTCCGGCGGGCTTGAAAAATCATCCATCATTACAGTACCACAATCTCGCAGCGTTTAACTAGAAGTAAAGATGGCGACAGATGTAGGGCGTATCTTGCTTTGACAGACCTGTGGGGTTTAGTTTAAATAGCTCAATTAATAAATAGCTTAATTGATAAATTTAAAAAAAGACAACAAAGGGAGTTTGTGTCACAAACTCACAAGAAGCCCTTAATTGTCCAGTTGCTTGGTAATCAAGTCAAAACAAAATAGCTAACAGCTTCACTAACAACTTCAAAAAATAATTTTGCTAACAACTTCACTCCATTTTTCTTGGAATCTCAATTACGTAACTGGTAACTTCACTAACAACTTAGCTAACAACTTACGTAACTGGTAACTTCACTAACAACTTAGCTAACAACTTACGTAACTGGTAACTTCACTAACAACTTAGCTAACAACTTACGTAACTGGTAACTTCACTAACAACTTAGCTAACAACTTCACAAACAACTTAGCTAACAACTTCACAAACAACGTAGCTAACAACTTCACAAACAACGTAGCTAACAACTTACGTAACTGGTAACTTCACTAACAACTTAGCTAACAACTTCACAAACAACGTAGCTAACAACTTACGTAACTAATAACTTCACAAACAACTTAGCTAACAACTTCACAAACAACTTAGCTAACAACTTACGTAACTGGTAACTTCACTAACAACTTAGCTAACAACTTACGTAACTGGTAACTTCACTAACAACTTAGCTAACAACTTCACAAACAACTTAGCTAACAACTTCACAAACAACGTAGCTAACAACTTCACAAACAACGTAGCTAACAACTTACGTAACTGGTAACTTCACAAACAACTTAGCTAACAACTTCACAAACAACGTAGCTAACAACTTACGTAACTAATAACTTCACAAACAACTTAGCTAACAACTTCACAAACAACGTAGCTAACAACTTACGTAACTGATAACTTCACTAACAACTTAGCTAACAACTTCACTAACAACTTAGCTAACAACCTCACAAACAACTTCACAAACAACTTAGCTAACAACTTCACAAACAACGTAGCTAACAACTTACGTAACTGATAACTTCACTAACAACTTAGCTAACAACTTCACTAACAACTTAGCTAACAACCTCACAAACAACTTCACAAACAACTTAGCTAACAACTTCACAAACAACGTAGCTAACAACTTACGTAACTAATAACTTCAGTAAGAACTTCATTAACAACTGTGCTACCTGATCGCTTCCGTTGTGTCTGAGGCTGACCACGAAATGGAACTGCACAAGGACAAACACAAAGGTATTGGCTTTAATTAAGACCATGCCAATGTTCCCTCACACCTGAAGCTGGTGTCCTAATTATTTCAACTTCCTGTTTCTGTCCTCATTAACCTGCTTTAACCCTTTTGGGATTTATGTTTTTAGACCAGTTGTAGTTGTCTTCCAACAAGAATGGCTTAACACCAGGCCATCATTGGCTTAACACCAGGCCATCATTGGCTTAACACCAGGCCACCATGTGTAAACTCTTGATCAAACACGTTGAATGAAGTGAACCATTCCTGGTGTCTAAACCAAACCACTCATTTCTCTAATTGGAGACTGGAACACACAGACTAGAAGATCGTTTGTTAAAGTACTTAATAGTGGTGACGTCGTCACAGCTTGAGCTGTCAAAGTCTGGAGCCTGCAATATTAAAAACACAGTTTGACAACCTTTATGTTTCTCCAGGCTGTGATGAATGAGGAATATATTTGTTTCTTTAAAAGCGGTTGAGATCAGAGAACCATTGTTTCTTTTTCTTAGAAAGCCAGCAATTGACAATTTAAAAAAAAAATATTTAGTTAATTTAAGAGTCCTTAGTTACCATAGATTGACAACTTGAGACTAATGTATGTGAATAACTTAGATGACATTAGGAATGAATAGAAGAACTTTTTACAGGTATTTTTGTTGAAGATTTATTTTTTTAAAATATATTTTAACATTCAGACCAATAGGCAATTTAGTTTTTATTGAAACTGGAGCTGTGAATCACAAACATTTCTTGACGCGTGAGAAACTCAAACTTTAAGAGATTATCTTATCTTATATAATACAGACGTTACTTCAGAAAAGAAGATGATTACGTCATACACGTCATGCACTTAGTCATGCATATTATAAGTTAGTATGTATGTGTGTGTGTGTGTGTGTGTGTGTGAGAGAGAGAGAGAGAGAGGGAGGAAGTTAGAGAGTGAAAGAAAGAGAGAAATGAAAAAGAAACAGTGAGAGAATGTGTGTGTGTGTAAGAGAGAGAGAGAGAGTGAGGGAGATTTAATTTAAAGTGATAGCGTATTTTTGATAGAATGGAGAATTCTTCCAATCTACGATTTCGAATTGAATTCGTTGTAGTCATCTCAGCATTCTGCATCGGTCAAACTCAAGTGTGCCACATTCTATGTAGACCATATGCATTTGTGAACGTTTTTTGTAAACATCACTTGTGGAATCAAACTGGCTACTCCGGGAGGTTGTGCTGTGCGCTATTTCAGTAATACATAGGACAATGTTGTATGTCAATCTCGTGAACCTCCCCCCCCCCCCAAGTGAACAATGCAGTCTGACAACAAAGCGACACATGTTTACTTTTCTCTAGTTTTTTTTTTTTTTTTTAATTAAAGACATTTTTATTCTCGCGCTATTTCTTGCGTCAGCGGAGGGATATACTCTGTCAGATTAGCTCAAGCCAAATCACAACCTAGCTCAATCCGCCAGCTCGATTTTGAACACTGTGTCATGTTTTAGAGATAAAAGGAGGGGAAAAATACGGATTAAAAGATTTCCACGTCTTTGTAGAGATTGTCGTCTGCAAAATTGATTGACTGATTGAAGTTAGAGGAGGAAGCCGTGTTACCAGCTTATGTTCATTTTTGCAGATATGTAACGAGAATGTTATTTTGTACTGCCTGTACTTGTAATTCCTACACATCCATTCCTTCAAAATGTGCCTCTAGTTAACTCCCTTACTTCACTAAATTTTGTGTTTATTATGGTGAAGATTTATTTTTGTGTCCAACATTACATTGTGTGTTATTTGAAACTCTCATTGACATGCGCAGCCAAGTTTGGAAAGGCATTTATGTGCCGATGTGTCGTAGAAAGATAAGACATGGCCTGTAAGTGTGCCGATGTGTCGTAGAAAGACAAGACATGACCTCTGAGTGTGCCGATGTGTCGTAGAAAGATAAGACATGGCCTGTAAGTGTGCCGATGTGTCGTAGAAAGACTAGACATGACCTCTAAGTGTGTCGATGTGTCGTAGAAAGACATGACCTCTGAGTGTGCCGGTTATTCATAGAAAGACAAGTCATGACCTCTGAGTGTGCCGATGTGTTACAGAAAGACAAGACATGACTTCTAAGTGTGCCGATGTGTCATAGAAAGACAAGACATGACCTGTAAGTGTGTCAATGTGTTATAGAAAGACATGACCTCTAAGTGTGCCGAAGTCTGTAACGTAGTACTTGTTGAACTAAGTAAAAAAACAATATGAACCAGAGATCAAAGAAACCTGCAGCATCGTTTGGTGATCACAATAAAAGTTCAAGTCAATTTGAAAACTAGTTGCACACTTGTCTAGACCATTGGGACATCGTTCAACGTTGTTGTTGTTGTTTTCGACTGTCTGTGCTACCGATACAACGTGCTAGCTGTCCAAAAAAGACACTTTGTTTAGAATGTAACCTGTGGAATGATCAAACAGGATGTTCAGTTTCACTATCAATCTCTCTACCCCTCGGCCAACAAGCGTTCTGATGATACAAACTTCAGAAGTCATCGGAAAACTTTTGTTTACTTTGGTCTGAATCTCGTAGAAATAACATTCATCCAAACTTTTCGCGGTCACATTTTGATACAAGCCATTTGATAAAATAAATGACACCGACATCTGTATTAAAAAATTAACGTCCATTAATTAATGTGTAATTGCTTTTAAAAAAAAAACATAAACATTGTCTTAAATGAAAGCCAGAAGACCGACGTATAATAACGTGCTATCGATCAATGCTGCCATGTCTTCTAACCACCTGTCATTAAGGCTCTCCTTGGCATAAACGATTGGTTCAGCAATAAATGAGAGAGTCCTCGTCTGTCCTCTCTCTCTCTCTCTCCTTGTTAGGATACAGACAAGGGAAAGAACCATAACTCGATGGGTTGCCCTGTCATATTGACACAAACTGGACTAACAAGTTACTACTAGAGTTTCTTCCCTTCGAAGCAGCCATTACTGTAGTAGAAAATAAGATTTGTAGGCCTCTTCAAAACAAAAGACGTCATTTGTGGTTCAACGATACTGGCTAAATATTCAGGAACACATTGGAGCACTGGGTAGCTCCCCTACTCACTACTGACTAGGCTTAAAACTAAAATGAATGAATTATAAGGCGTGCTGTATTGAGACATATATGGGTATTATATATAACGATTGATGAGCCTATTTGTATCTCTCCAACTCGATAAGAAATGTACTGCTGTACACGAACACGCCATGTTTGAAGTGGTTGCATACCACTGTACAAACAACGTGTTTTGTATCTCTGATAGTAGTATTACTTTGCATATCAATATAAATCTAAATCTCAAGCCTTTGAACAATAACAATGCTTACGTTGAGAATTTTTATTTACCTTGAATTTTACGGCATTTGTCTAATGGCAGAGTCTATCCTTCTACGTCTGCTTCTATGGCCTTGACCTAGGGAAACTCGAATAAATTTTTTATCAGCTCATTAGATTGTTTTAAATAAGGTTTCTCGTGTGGCATGGGAGAGTTTGGTTGCCTTTGGTTTTACAACCCTAATCAATTCATTGTTTTATTATCTAAATGCTAAATGAAATTCTTTTTTTTCTGTATCCTAACCCTGAGCTTGACCTTAACTTCTTTGCGAAAAAAAACCCTCCCATTTACAACTGAATGTTAGCTTGTTGAATATCAGGACATGTGACAACAAAATATGCATCTCACAAGAAAGGTTTGAAGGTCGATGATGATCAAAGGCTTTACAAAAAATCTTAACTCTTAGCCTCTTAAAAAGCTGTTAAGTAACAACATGTCCTCATATGGCTGGGTTGTTAAGAGTTAAGTCATAGTTTGTTAAAAGTTATTCCAAATCTGACGTCGTCTATTGTGCACACAGCCAGGGCTCTCCGCTCAAAGTGTGCACAAGGTTTAGTTCCTTCTGTCACGCTGAGTTTATCAATTACGTGTTTATATCAAACAGCAGGGTCGATAACTTCAAAACAATTACCCAATGTCAGTAGCAGCATACGTAGTTTGAATTAATTTCTTTTTTCGTCTTTTTAATCCCACTCAAGGAGAAAAACAAATCAAGATACCATCAGAACCAATTGATTGTTTAAAGTTTTCGTGACGGGATTTGGGTGTGTGTGTGTGTGTGTTTTCTAAGAGCAATACATTTGACCGGAATGAAACTGATATATCAACAGTACAATACAATGGATATATTCGTGTCTCAAAGCTACCGGTAGAACCAGCTTAACAGGCATGAAAACAATAACAGATCGATGGGACTAAATCTCTGAGCATTTCAATCATAGAACCTACTCAGACAAAACACAGTTCTCTTTCTTACGGTCTATCTGTTGTGTCAACAGTCTATCCACTGCCTGCACACACGTGCAAACTTCAGGGACGTCACGAGTGACGTAAGTGTATATGGGGGGGGGGTGAGTGTCACGTGATATGTGCATCTAAAAATTAAAGCGAGCTTTTCTGTTCCACATCTTAATGTTTTGAGTTTAAATAAGAGCAAAGGAGGTTCAGAGTTCATTTGTTTCTTTAACTTATTTTACAAGATTGTTAAGTTCCAACACCACCATCTACTGGCCAGTAAGGGTTTTAGCTCTTCAAACTCAAAGTTTTAAATCCTGAAGATCTATATTACTTAGATCCTCTCACCCAAGTTTTCCCCATAGAGATCTGTGCGGGACGATGCTTACAGCTTCTTCCCAACTAGTGCTCGCTGATTCTGGTTTTCCAGTGGCGTGGCTAGGGTGAGGGGAGAATGTGAAAATCTCCCCACGTCCCAGCTTTAGGGGGATTCCAAACGAGTGTTAGAATTATTTTTTTTTACATTAAATATTACGCGAAATGCAAGGGCCCCCAAAGAGGTCAAACCCCCCACCCCGGGCCCCAAAAGATGTCAAATTCATAGCTACGCCACTGTGGTCATCCATGAAAGTACAGCGCCATTTTAAACTAGGGCAGCCCTCGTTTAAGTTTTCCTGTTTTTAGAGAATGGTGTGTCTCATTTTTCTAATGACATCTCTCACAAACCTCAAGCGACATTTGATTAGTACTCGTTAGGATTGTGCCTAATAGATCAATGATTGTCCAGTGCACATACCAGACGACAAGGCAGTCATTCAAGTGAAAGACACTATTCCATGATAAGTGTAATTATCGCTCTATCTTTAAAATATTTGTTCTAAACCTCCTCCCCAGTTCAGTCTCGATAATAAGTTGCACAAAAAGTCAACATCTTTAACGTTTCCCTAAGTAACAGAATAGGATGTTTCTTTTTCTTGTTTAATATCCAAGGGCTCGTGTAGGGCAGGGCACGATTGGTCATTATAATTAGTCATGTGTCCAGGAGTAATGAAACCCCTACGCATCATATTATACTAAATGCATGGCTTGTTGGACGTAATCATCTTCTTTTTAAGTAACGTCTGTATTATATAAGATAAGATACGATACTTATTTAGAGTAGGGGAGGCTATAAGCTAGTTGAGATATGAGGCCCCATATAAGTCCAGATATTATATGTAACTACCACAAGTATTTCTTGGAGTCCCTATAAGCTATAGCTTATGTTGCATAAAGGTAAATCCGGCCCTGGCCCCATGGTTGTTACACCATTAGGTGTGGGCCACTAAATGGTTGAGGACCCGGGTTCATTGAACCCCTTCGCGCCTTGGATGCTACGCCACGCAAATAAGCAAATACTCTTCAAGCGTCCTACAAGTAACATCGATTAGAATTATAGACAGTTTGTATATCAGTGTCCCATGGACCGATACCTTTCTTGTTCTTTACCATCTGTTTAATTGATTTTGTACATCGATGTATTCAACTTCCTATGTTGGTCTCTTTGTTTTTCGGTTAGTCATGAGGTGAATACAAACCAAGAGAATCAAGCTACCTCGCTTTAGTCAACACAGTCTAATTCCCACTACCACAGCATTACAAAACACTTCATTACGTGGTTGGTTAGTGCCCGTTTGGCGAAGGATTTCTCTGTTGCTGACAGATCTATATTAAACTTATATCCTCCCGCGCCTTTCGGGTGCATTGGGCGGCAAGCTGTCTCCACAAAGATCTGTCACTGGCAATGTCTGAAACTTCTTCCCATCTGGTGTCCACTGTTCTGAGGTCCTCCATGAAAATGTGGCGCCAAGTTATACGAGGACGTCCCTGTTTACGCTTTCTTCGTAATGGTCTCAATGTCATCACAACTCTTGGTATGCCTAGTTCATTTTGTCGGACAACATGTCCCGCAAATTCATGCGTCGCTATGTCATTAAGTGGTGGACTCCCAATTCGGCATAGGAGAGAGACCCGAACTCTATAACTAAGGCATTTTTGTTGAGCCACATTTAGTCTATCTCAATTTCGGCAGATGACTTCCGTGTCTCACATGCATATACTGCTGTTGGGGTGACGGTTGTGTTAAGTAGGGGAAGGTGGGGTGAAATGTCACAAGGGTAAGTTGTCACAAACACTATATCGATATTATGTGATGCGCTATTAAAAATGTGAAACTACAGCTGAGATGTTTACCGAAACAATTACAAATAGTTATAAAATGAAGTCGATACCTTTTCGCATTTTAAAATTATCACGATTCATTGTTTTTGACTGTTCGGAAAGTGGAATTTTATTTTTGTGTAATTTTGTTGAAAAACATTTATAATTTTGAGATGATTGTCTAACATTACACTGTTTCATATCTCTGTGTATTAGTTACACATTGAAATTAGTTTTTTTCAAAAAGCTCGACCCAATAAAATGTTATTAAAATAAATGTTCTGAAAATTGTTGTGGGGCAAGTTGTCACACAGGTTGGGGTAATTTGTCACAGTTGTGACAACTTGCCCCAATGAAGATTAAGCATTTTGAAAACAAATTTTAATATTAATATTTGTTTATTAATAATTATTTGTTTTATTGATTCCTTTTTATGGTGATACCTAATAGATACCTAAATAGTATTAAGCGACTTTCTCTTTAAATAATGCTGTTTACAAAGGTTATGCCAGCATCAACATACAGAAAAGATGTTCTCCTAGCGCAACATTTATTTTAGGAAAGAAGTTACCTAGTCCTACTATTTAGATATGTTGGAAGTGGGTGCATTGCTGAAAGAAGTGAACAGATATTTTAAAAATATTATATAGAAGAAAATAAACATTATTTTGAAGAAAAACCTACAGCTTTTCTTGTTAGGTCCAAAACTTTTCAGAACCTTCACATATATATCATTATTTCACGACGGCCAGTCAAAGAAACTACTACAAGAACAAAGTTTTGACTTAATATGCTATTTCTTTTAGACATAGCAAGATATGGTGATTTTTTAAATGTGTGACATTTTACCCCATGCCTGTGTCAACTTACCCCGGTGTGGGGCAAATTGTCACAACCTCAACCCAGCCACTTTTTTGTTGTATAACTTTGATAAATAAAAAGATAAAGTTTATTTCATTTACTCTAATTGTTGTCTGAATGTTTAAGTTAACTCATGTTAAGTTTGGTGAGAATCAATGAATTCTAAATATGTTTAAAACATCAAAATCTGAAAACTGTGACAACTAGCCCCACCTTCCCCTAGGTGTATTTTTGTCTCAAGTCCAAAAGCTTGGCTAGGCCAAATAGGCCGAAGCCTTTTGAAAATGCTCCCTGCCTTTCCTATTTGGGCACGCTACGTCATAGTAGGCAAACCCATCGTTTGTTATGATGCTGCCTAGGTAGGTGATCTATCTTCAGCATTTCCGGTCCATCTTTTTTAATTTTTATTTCTTAATTTCTCTCATCTGTCTTATGTAGAACTAAAAGTTAAAACTTAGTCTTTGACTCACTAGGCCAGCCACACTATGCACATCAGCCTGCACATCTGCCATGACATCGTGATGACTATTTGACCACGACTCGTGGCGTCTGCGATATTGGCCGGGTCTTCCCGTCATTGAAGTGGCGCAACGTGACATCAAAGAGTCTTGTAATTCATTGTGTGAGTGTTTGTGTTGGTAGATACTAGCACACAGTGTGTTCTTGGTTGTAGCATCGATCATCAAGACCAATGTCTGCACCATCGATCTAAAAGTAAGGACAAAATGTTTGCCTTGGGTCTACATGGTTACACACACGATCTCTCTCTCTCCTCTCTTTCTCTTTTTTTTCTCTCTCTCTATTTTAATATTCACACATTTTCTTTATTATTCACGACATAATGTATTTACTATTAACGCAGCTCGCTTTAAACAAACTTTCAAAGTACTCCCTCTCACACAAACACACACTCAATACATAGACACACACTCCACACATACACGTTGTTTCACACCCACGGATTTACACAGACCCACACATGCATCTAAGTCTAGCTATTCAATCCAGATTTCTTAACAGCAATGGGTGCTGTGATCTAAAAGGCAATCCAGATAGAAGACTCCACGCTCCCCCAGAATAAATAACTTCACAAAAACTATGATTAAATGTTGAAGACAGGTTTTAAAAAAACACAGAGCACTGGAATCTGGAGAGGCGAGAGCAGAGCTTGTATTAAAGACGAAGAAAGCAATAATTAGGTGATTCATCATATTAATTTGAACGTTAAGTCTGTCACACGCTGCGCTCGCGTGTCATCAATTCTTGTAAATATTTAAATGAAGTCGGCTCCAAGTTATAATTTTGCAATAGGAAATATTTCATGTTCAGTTTTCTGTCTAGCAAAGGCAAGTGCATCAACTCTTCTTTAAGTGTATGTGGAGATTGAAGCAAAAATAAACATTTAATGTTTCACATCGATCGATGGTTTTTAATATACAATTAGCCTAATAGTGTTTTAGCTGCAATTTAAAAGCACTTTTTGCTTGGGGGGAGGAGGAGGGGGGGGGTTGAAAAAAACAACTACCTGACGTCTTATATCTGATGTTGGCCATACATCAACCAATACATGTTTCTGCATGGCGAGATTATTATATCTTACCGGCTTTCAGAGACTTAGCTTACGTTTTTAGCGGCCCCCGAAAGGGAAAAGACGCTATTAGTTTTGTGCAAAATGTCTGTCCGTCTGTCCGTCCGTCCCGTTTAGATCTCGTAAACTAGAAGAGATATTGAAAATCCGACTTCACAATATTTTAGACCATTCAAAGTTCTGATGCAACGGCTACTTTTTTTTTTCTGAAAGCGAAAATTCTAATTTTTAAAATTAATTATGCAATCAGTTTTTTATAAGAAAAAGCTAATTAGTATGCATTATATGTTAGACCTAATTTAAGACGAATAGTAATCTTATAAACAACATTTTCGTGAACAATTTTCTATAAGCGGATTTTTTTTTTTTTCTTTGTTTTTTTTGAGCATTCGAATATGAGATTGAGCCTTTTCAAAACAATTAACTTATTTAGTTCGAACCGAGGGTCCCGGGTTCGAATCCTGGTGAAGACTGGGATTTTCAACTTCTGAGTCTACCCAGCTCTAATGGGTACCTGACATTAGTTGGGGAAAAGCAAAGGCGGTTGGTCGTTGTGCTGGCTACATGACACCCTCGTTAACCGTAGGCCACAAAAACAGATGAACTTTACATCATCTGCCCTATAGACCACAAACTAGTTAGGCCAGGTTCACATCTAACTTTACATTCACTTTCACGTATCCTTTGATCTGCGGGACGGTTGGGGCACTACACAAGATCTGTTAACCTTCTTTCTCAATCTTATCTCTCATTTGTCTTTGATATAATTTCATTCGGATTTTCTTTCTGAAAATATTGAAGCCTACCTGGGTGGACCACTGGTCGTGCGGTTTGCGCACTGGACTGTCGTTTGGATTTATCGACGATCGAAGGTTCAAACCCTGCCTGCTCCTATCCCCCGTCGTCCTGCGGGAGGTTTGGACTAGGAAGTAAACTATCTTCAACTCTGAAGGATTATCCGAATTATGTAAAACATTTTACTTCGGGGGCCGATTTTGAGTTTGTGTTTCCACACAAACTGTCTTTTGTAACCTTGTTTTTTTCAGTTTCCTTTTTTGTTGTTCCAAAGCTTCGCGTTCTCTTCCTTCTCCATTTCAGCCTCTAAATATTTAGTTGGATTATTTTTTTATTTAGTTGGATTTGTGTTTATTTAGTTGGATTATTTTTTTATTTAGTTGGATTTGTGTTTATTTAGTTGGATTAGTTGTTTCTTTAGTTGGATTAGTTGTTTCTTTAGTTGGATTAGTTGTTTCTTTAGTTGGATTAGTTGTTTATTTAGTTGGATTAGTTGTTTCTTTAGTTGGATTAGTTGTTTCTTTAGTTGGATTAGTTGTTTCTTTAGTTGGATTAGTTGTTTCTTTAGTTGGATTAGTTGTTTCTTTAGTTGGATTAGTTGTTTCTTTAGTTGGATTAGTTGTTTCTTTAGTTGGATTAGTTGTTTCTTTAGTTGGATTAGTTGTTTCTTTAGTTGGATTAGTTGTTTCTTTAGTTGGATTAGTTGTTTCTTTAGTTGGATTAGTTGTTTCTTTAGTTGGATTAGTTGTTTCTTTAGTTGGATTAGTTGTTTATTTAGTTGGATTAGTTGTTTCTTTAGTTGGATTAGTTGTTTCTTTAGTTGGATTAGTTGTTTCTTTAGTTGGATTAGTTGTTTCTTTAGTTGGATTAGTTGTTTCTTTAGTTGGATTAGTTGTTTCTTTAGTTGGATTAGTTGTTTCTTTAGTTGGATTAGTTGTTTCTTTAGTTGGATTAGTTGTTTATTTAGTTGGATTAGTTGTTTATTTAGTTGGATTAGTTGTTTATTTAGTTGGATTAGTTGTTTCTTTAGTTGGATTAGTTGTTTCTTTAGTTGGATTAGTTGTTTCTTTAGTTGGATTAGTTGTTTCTTTAGTTGGATTAGTTGTTTCTTTAGTTGGATTAGTTGTTTCTTTAGTTGGATTAGTTGTTTCTTTAGTTGGATTAGTTGTTTCTTTAGTTGGATTAGTTGTTTATTTAGTTGGATTAGTTGTTTCTTTAGTTGGATTAGTTGTTTCTTTAGTTGGATTAGTTGTTTCTTTAGTTGGATTAGTTGTTTCTTTAGTTGGATTAGTTGTTTCTTTAGTTGGATTAGTTGTTTCTTTAGTTGGATTAGTTGTTTCTTTAGTTGGATTAGTTGTTTCTTTAGTTGGATTAGTTGTTTATTTAGTTGGATTAGTTGTTTATTTAGTTGGATTAGTTGTTTCTTTAGTTGGATTAGTTGTTTCTTTAGTTGGATTAGTTGTTTCTTTAGTTGGATTAGTTGTTTCTTTAGTTGGATTAGTTGTTTCTTTAGTTGGATTAGTTGTTTCTTTAGTTGGATTAGTTGTTTCTTTAGTTGGATTAGTTGTTTCTTTAGTTGGATTAGTTGTTTCTTTAGTTGGATTAGTTGTTTCTTTAGTTGGATTAGTTGTTTCTTTAGTTGGATTAGTTGTTTCTTTAGTTGGATTAGTTGTTTCTTTAGTTGGATTAGTTGTTTCTTTAGTTGGATTAGTTGTTTCTTTAGTTGGATTAGTTGTTTCTTTAGTTGGATTAGTTGTTTCTTTAGTTGGATTAGTTGTTTCTTTAGTTGGATTAGTTGTTTCTTTAGTTGGATTAGTTGTTTCTTTAGTTGGATTAGTTGTTTCTTTAGTTGGATTAGTTGTTTCTTTAGTTGGATTAGTTGTTTCTTTAGTTGGATTAGTTGTTTCTTTAGTTGGATTAGTTGTTTCTTTAGTTGGATTAGTTGTTTCTTTAGTTGGATTAGTTGTTTCTTTAGTTGGATTAGTTGTTTATTTAGTTGGATTAGTTGTTTCTTTAGTTGGATTAGTTGTTTCTTTAGTTGGATTAGTTGTTTATTTGGTTGGATTAGTTGTTTCTTTAGTTGGATTAGTTGTTTATTTAGTTGGATTAGTTGTTTATTTAGTTGGATTAGTTGTTTCTTTAGTTGGATTAGTTGTTTCTTTAGTTGGATTAGTTGTTTCTTTAGTTGGATTAGTTGTTTCTTTAGTTGGATTAGTTGTTTCTTTAGTTGGATTAGTTGTTTCTTTAGTTGGATTAGTTGTTTCTTTAGTTGGATTAGTTGTTTCTTTAGTTGGATTAGTTGTTTCTTTAGTTGGATTAGTTGTTTCTTTAGTTGGATTAGTTGTTTCTTTAGTTGGATTAGTTGTTTCTTTAGTTGGATTAGTTGTTTCTTTAGTTGGATTAGTTGTTTCTTTAGTTGGATTAGTTGTTTCTTTAGTTGGATTAGTTGTTTCTTTAGTTGGATTAGTTGTTTCTTTAGTTGGATTAGTTGTTTCTTTAGTTGGATTAGTTGTTTCTTTAGTTGGATTAGTTGTTTATTTAGTTGGATTAGTTGTTTCTTTAGTTGGATTAGTTGTTTATTTAGTTGGATTAGTTGTTTCTTTAGTTGGATTAGTTGTTTATTTAGTTGGATTAGTTGTTTCTTTAGTTGGATTAGTTGTTTCTTTAGTTGGATTAGTTGTTTCTTTAGTTGGATTAGTTGTTTATTTAGTTGGATTAGTTGTTTATTTGTTTCATTCCTTTGCACACGTGGAAATGATAGAACTTGTTTTCGTTGGAAAGTATTTTTTTGACAAACTGAAATTACCTCCCTCTACAAATGTAGTACACGTTATATCTCTCACTTCTCATTCTCTGATCAAGTTGAAACTTCGCACATCAGCTCATTTGTCGAACGAATCAATATGAAAAAAAAAATTAAAGAATCAGTTAATTAATGAATCTTTATTATTTACTTTTTATTTTATATTAAAAGTTTCAATACCCTATATTACCTTTGTTTTTTTAAAGTATTTTTTTTTAGACTAAGCTTGTTTTAAATAGAAATACGCTTAGCTATGCCTGTACTTGTACATAGATATTTTTTTTTATTTCTTTTATTTCAAGTATCTTTTTAATTCACTTTTCAATGCAGAAATAAATTCGATTTTGTCTACTGAAATAATAGATGTCGCATAGACTCTGACTGACTCTTTGATGAACGAAATCAATCTCTCCTAATCTCAGCGGCACTTCTAATATCTGATCTTGTGCTATTGAGACTATAAACCAAGAGGTCATCGCCACGTAGTGATGTTGATTGTTGAAAAACATATCAAACTAGCAAGGACGTGGAAGGGTTTGATTCAGTCTTTTATTTTTCATTCATCAGTTAACAAACAAAATCAACAGGCAAAAACAAAAACAAAACAAAACCCCACACAAAACACCAACAACTGTAGTAAACACAATCCCTTATACATATTGTAATAACTGAAGGGAGGCAACTCTACGAGATATAGGTGTTTATTTACACGAGGACATCACATACATGTAGGACATCTGCTTGAGCACAGCAACTTCATCTCGGCTCTAGACTTGGGCGGAAATCGTTCTCTTCTTCCTCTCTAATGTCAACATACTTCCTAGTCTAGTCACTAATAGTGCGCACCTTCTGAACTAAACTAATAGTGCGCACCTTCTGAACTAAACTAATAGTGCGCACCTTCTGCACTAAACTAATAGCGTGCACCTTCTACACTATCTTGGATGGCGGTGTGCATGGCAGGGTTATAACAATATAATAAGACCTAGCACAATATTGACGGGACTATCACTAGTAAGTGTGGTTTTAAAGTGCTCATAGCTGTACAACCAGTCTCACTTTGCTGTGTACAGAGTAATATTACACACAATGTTATTAGTTGTGTGTGTCAGTGTTGTGCATAGAGCCAGTGTTACAGTGTGTATGTGTATATTTGTGTGTTTTGCATTGACGCAAATACTCCAGTGTTCCTTTACGTGTGTGTGTGTGTGTGATCTACAGGGTCCAGTGTTCCAATGCGTGTGTGTGTGTTATATTGATATTCAGTATTCCAGTGTTGTCATCATTGGTTTGATGGTAATAGACCAATTCATATTTCATAGCCAATTATTATTGATACTGTAATCTCCACGGGGGACATTAGACTGCTTCCAAATAATCTGGTCAGCGTTAGCGGGATAAGTGGCCTAGACTATTGACCAGTCCTTCCATCTCCTCGCTCTACTTTCTTCATTTCTTTCTCTCTATCCTTCTCTTTATCGTTAGATGTCCATTTTTTTCTTTCTTTTTCTTCTCTCCCTGATTCTTAATCACTTTTTCATACCTCTGACTTTCTCTCTTTCCACACCAAGAACTCTCTATCTGTCTGTCTCTCTCTCTGTCTGTCTCTCTATTTGTCTGTCTCACTGTCTCTCTTTATATACATATATATATATATATATCTTTCTCTCTGACTCCGTCTCTCTCTCTCTGTCTCTGTCTCACTGTCTCTGTGTGTGTGTCTCTCTCTGTGTCTTTCTCTCTGTGTCTCTCCCTGTCTCTCTCTCTGTCTCTGCCCCGCTGTCCCTGTCTCTCTGTGTGTCACTCTCCGTGTCTCTCTCTCTGTGTCTCTCTCTGCGTGTCTCTCTCTGTCTTTATCTCTGTGTCTTTTTCTTTCTCTGCCTCTCTTACTCTTCTTTTCTCTTTCTTCTTTCATGCCCATTATTCTCTCTTGTTCACACCTCTGATTCTCTGTCGCTCTCTTTTCATATCTTTGATTCTCTCTCTCTCTCTCTCTCCACTACCGAAACTTACATTTGTTTTTCGTTTTCTCTCTCTCCTGTTCCTAATCTCTCTCATTATCACTTTCTGTTCTGCTCTTCTAACCTCATTCTTCCTTTATCCTTCATAGAAATATCTTTGTATTAGATCTACATCTTGACGTAAGGTAAACCAGTTAATCTTGAACTTTACTTCAACTGTGTTGCGTTCTTCTGTTATTGTAGTGTAACAAAGGACAACTCATAATTAGAATGTAAAATAAAACACATGTTCAAACTTCTTGTGTGGGCCCTTTATATCCACTCACCTCCGGGTCATTGCATCTGATCCCCACATTAAACGATTGCACTTAATGTTTCCAAATATCAGATCAACGAAAATAGAACTTTTCATTTGATGACATTGTCATAGAAGAATGGAAACAAAAGCCATGCATTTTTCTTTTTATGAATAACCGCTTACATAAAAGAAATACCTTTACAACATTTTGAAAACTACGCCCACACTGTGACACGCTTATGCCAATCGTTCACCTGTTATCACGTACGGTCATCAAATGTCTTTAGAGGGAAATCCAAAACACAAAGACAATAGCTAGAGAACAAGGCGGGAACTCAGAGAGATAAACAATAATAGCTAAACAATAATAGCTAAACAATAATAGCTAAACAATAAATCTAACAATGCTACAGATCTGGTTTGTAATGAAAAATTTAAACATTTACACGTTATTCGTTTATCGTGTTAAGTCATGAATTTCAACAAGTGACCATCAATGATGTTTATTAAGTCACTGGTGTTAAAAGAAACACGAGATCTAGATTCCAGTGGTACACGTGTAGTACAATGGTGCATGACTGCATTCAGTTCAACATTTGGGTTGTCTAATGTCCCTCTAAAAGGACTGTTGTCTTGGGTCTCTCTAAAGACTGTTGTCTTTGTTCTTCTAAACAGGACTATTGTCTTGGGTCCTTATAAGCAAAATGTTGTCTTGGGTCCATCTAAACAGGGCTGTTGTCTTGGATCCATCTAAACAAAGCTGTTGTCTTGGATCCCTCTAAAGCTGTTGTCTTGGATCCCTCTAAACAGGGCTGTTGTCTTGGATCCCTCTAAACAAAGCTGTTGCTTGGGTCCCTCTAAACAAGGCTGTTGTCTTGGGTCCCTCTAAACAAAGCTGTTGCTAGGGTCCCTCTAAACAAGGCTGTTGTCTTGGGTCCCTCTAAACAGGACTGTTGTCTTGGGTCCCTCTAAACAGGACTGTTGTCTTGGGTCCCTCTAAACAGGACTGTTGTCTTGGGTCCTTCTAAATAGGGCTGTTGTCTTGGATCCCTCTAAAGCTGTTGTCTTGGATCCATCTAAACAGGGCTGTTGTCTTGGATCCCTCTAAACAAGACTGTTGTCTTGGGTCCTTCTAAATAGGGCTGTTGTCTTGGATCCCTCTAAAGCTGTTGTCTTGGATCCATCTAAACAGGGCTGTTGTCTTGGATCCCTCTAAACAGGGCTGTTGTCTTGGGTCCTTCTAAATAGGGCTGTTGTCTTGGATCCCTCTAAAGCTGTTGTCTTGGATCCATCTAAACAGGGCTGTTGTCTTGGATCCCTCTAAACAAGGCTGTTGCTTGTGTCCCTTTAAACAGGGCTGATGACATGGGTTCCTTTAAACAGGGCTTTTGTCTTGAATCATGTCAGTGACACAATGCTTTTAGCAGTTCAAACTGTGACGACAGTCAAAACACAATTTATAAATAACGATTTCTATTTCGAATACACCTTTAATGATCGCGGATCAATAGCTTGACTGACTGATCGATGCTAGAAATCAGACAGCTAGTACTGAACTCAATTAGGTTGACTTTTAGAGAAAAAGCATTATACAGAATTAGTTTTTTTTTTCACGAAATAGGTCAATTTTTTCAGCCCACTTCTACAACTAGGGTTCTTTGTAGGTTGGGCTGCAATAGCTCTAATGCAATTAGATGTGATGACATGGAGGCTATTAGCATAAGTGATCAAGTATGTCTGTCAGTGCATCCACGGTTAGGTTTATTTTATATAGATCTTGTTTGTTTTTCCTTCCTTTAAATATATATATATATATATAAAACTTAGCAGAAGTATAACGTTTTATCTTCCTTATTTCTACATTTCTGTTTTATTAGTTTATACCAGACAAAATTATTCACTTCTGATCTATCTGCTGTGGTTTTCGGCCTGAGTGAACTTTAAATTAGTGAATGGCTATTTATTGTAATTAAATTGGTGTAGCATTGCATGAATGATGAGATGGTTGATGTCGTTAGATCAGTGGCAGTGCACGTGCTAATTACTGCTCATGTGTAGATCAAGAAATGTGTGTCAATGAGTACGCACTGTCTGTGTGAGTAGCCAAACTAAGCTGCGAAGACGTTCATCTACTGACCACTTAAAAAGCACGTGAGTCTAACGTTGTCATTAAAAGGATGTCCTCTCCCCTTCCTCACATACCTCCTCTCTCACACACACACACTCACACACACACATTTCTTGACCTCAGGGGAAAATACCCAGGCTGACTAATTTCAATCATAGACCCTGAACGACAGGGAGACGATTTCACGATCGGGAAAATCCGACCAGGCGAAAAAAAGATTGACGCTGGCTTCAATTGCTCATCTCTGTGGATAAATTTTACTCTGGGGGGAAGGGGGCGTTATGGAGGTGAAAAACACGAGATGGGGTAATAGGGGGAGAACTTCACTATCACAGTAATAACAATTTAGCAGCATGTTCATATATCCGACATTTACAGCAAGCTTACATTACTAGTGATAAATTACCTTGAAATACAAATGTGATGTCTTTCTACCGTGAACAAAATCAAATACATATACATACTAGATAACTATAGCCATACTTTGGAAGTAGATCTAAATAGACTATAGAGAGATGTTGAGGAAAGCTGATATGCAACCACTGCCTTAATTTTGGAAGGTCCCACACTGCACTCATTTCTGCAGTGCCCACCCTATGGACAAAAGCTTATATCAAACTCACTCTGTCTGTTTGTATATCTGGTTAAAGGTTTGATTATGTTATTTCTCCCACACCCATTCTCGGATCAAGTTGAAACTATTTATTTATTGGCATAGACTAGAGATGAATTAATATAAAAAATTAACCAATTAGTCAGTTAATTACTGTTAAGTAATTGTTTTTTAAATACCAACAAGGGAAATAAATTCTTCCGAATTCACAGATACAGCTAAACATGTAGGATTTCGTCCCCTATGATAATTGAACACGTTATTTCTCCTACATCCATTCTCGGATCCAATTGTAACTTTAAACAATTATTTATTGTGCCAAACAAAACACGAAATAAATTTTAAAAGTAACCAGTTCGTCAACTAATTATTGGTAATTAATTATTTTGTTTGATATCAAACAAGGGAAATAACTTCTACATTACTGAGAGATACAGTTGTAAGTGCAGAGCTCTTTCTTTTAGATAAGCTTTTTTTTCCAAGGGGTTCATTTTTCTTATGATAATGTAAATAATATGAATGCTACCCCTGTTAGAGCTATTACACTTTTAAAGCGGATAGTTTCTTTAGTAAATAGAGGCGGTCCACCCCATTAACGTCATTAACCAAACGAGTCCTATCATTGTGTCCTGCAGGATTGTATTATAAAGGTGGTTAATGAAACCAATTACTGCGAGACTGATCAGTGCATGCTGTTATCATTTGATAAGTGCTATTAAATAGCTCTTGAATATTCTTCCATATATGTAGGCTCTTTGTATTTACAGAAGCAAAATGGATTAATAGTTAAGTTCCCCTTTCAGACCTTGCGATCTATGCGGCAGATGTAAAGGTCATCTGTTCTGTGGCCAACAGTTACCAAGGGTGTCATGTGGACAGCAAAACGACCAACCACCTTTTCTTTTCCCCAACTAATGTCAGGTACCCATTAGAGCTGGGTGGGCTCAGAGGCGCCCTAAAGATCCCCTTTAATAAGAAGAGTGTTATTTATCTATCTGTCTGTCTGTCTGGCCGTCTCTCTGTCTATCTGTCTGTCTATCTGTCTGTCTATCTATCTATCTATCTATCTATCTATCTATCTATCTATCTATCTATCTATCTATCTATCTCTGTGTATATGTATATGCTATCTTTAGGCGATTAAAAGCTTATCATGGTAATATGAACGCATTGTTAAACTTGAAACGCTCTGTTATTACTGCTGATTACATTATCATGACAAATGTCTCTATAAATCTATTTTATTTGACATTAAAAGGATTCAATACTATCAACTTCATTTGTTTTTTCTTTATCATATTGGAAGAAACGGCAATGCAGAGAGAGAGAGAGGGGGGGGGGGTAGTTTGCGTGAAATTGTGTACGTAGCAGACACTCGCCAGACATTTTGCTGGTCTGTCTAATCAATGGAGACCGTCAGACGTGCTCAACGAACTAGCCGGCACGTTCAGCAATCTTCAGACAGTAGGTGTGTGTGTGTGCGCGTGTGTGTTTGCATGTGACGCAGTCCGTGAGTTGGTCTGTGTAATGAGAATGTTGGAGAGTTGACCAACCCTCTGGTCAGTGTTGACTTGTCAACTTAGTCAAGTTTTAGAGGGGCGGTATTGACTTGTCAACTTAGTCAAGTTTTAGACAGCGGTATAGACTTGTCAACTTAGTAAAAAAGTTTTAGACAGCGGTATAGACTTGTCAACTTAGTCAAGTTTTAGACAGCGGTATAGACTTGTCAACTTAGTCAAGTTTTAGACAGCGGTATAGACTTGTCAACTTAGTCAAGTTTTAGACAGCGGTATAGACTTGTCAACTTAGTCAAGTTTTAGACAGCGGTATAGACTTGTCAACTTAATCTAGTTTTAGACAGCGGTATAGACTTGTCAACTTAGTCTAGTTTTAGACAGCGGTATAGACTTGTCAGCTTAGTCAAGTTGACAGCGGTATAGACTTGTCAACTTAGTAAAAAAGTTTTAGACAGCGGTATAGACTTGTCCTCTCTTTCCACTTAGACATTATTTACTCGCTGTTAACATTATTATCTGTTACATTCTGATTATTATCTGTTACATTCTGATTATTATCTGTTACATTATTAGCTCTTACATTTCACAGGCCACGCCTCACCCTCACCTTGGCGCTCGTGTCGTTGGAGAAGACGAATGAAGAAGCAAAAAAAAAAAGAACCCCGTTAGGGGTGCCTAAGGTGGGGGTTGGAAGAAAGTCCCAACAAACATGTCACTCTCCACACACTTTTAAAAAAGAACCCCGTTGGGAGCCTAACGTGGGGGTTGGAAGGAAGTCCCAACAAACATGTCACTCTCCACACACCTTTCCTGAATGGGCCTTTTTTTTATGAAGGGCACATGCACGGCTGATGTGGTACAGATAAGGAACATGGGGGAGTTTCCTGGTGTGCTCGGCCTTAGGCCTCACTTCAAATCCGAGCGTCCTGGGATACGAGCCATCGATAATAGGGATGTAACAATTTACATCCGCTATGATTTTTCTCAGACAGAAGTTTGTTCAGATAGGCAGATGGAGGCCTAGAGTTCCCAGAGTCTTAGACTTAATTCTAAGGACAATTACTGCTAGCATCTAACATAAGTCTGAAGTTCATAAAGTTTATAGTTTCTCAGTGAGGTTAGGAAACAGAGATTTTCATCAATGGGGGATAGAAATATATCAAACTTTCTGCTGTGTCCGGTACACATAAAGTATTGAGTTTAAGGTATAAGAAAATGTTTACATAAAGTATTGAGTTTAAGGTATAAGAAAATGTTTACATAAAGTATTGAGTTTAAGGTATAAGAAAATGTTTACATAAAGTATTGAGCTTAAGGTATAAGAAAATGTTTACATAAAGTATTGAGCTTAAGGTATAAGAAAACGTTTACATAAAGTATTGAGTTTAAGGTATAAGAAAATGTTTACATAAAGTATTGAGTTTAAGGTATAAGAAAATGTTTACATAAAGTATTGAGTTTAAGGTATAAGAAAATGTTTACATAAAGTATTGAGCTTAAGGTATAAGAAAATGTTTACATAAAGTATTGAGCTTAAGGTATAAGAAAATGTTTACATAAAGTATTGAGCTTAAGGTATAAGAAAATGTTTACATAAAGTATTGAGCTTAAGGTATAAGAAAATGTTTACATAAAGTATTGAGCTTAAGGTATAAGAAAATGTTTACATAAAGTATTGAGCTTAAGGTATAAGAAAATGTTTACATAAAGTATTGAGCTTAAGGTATAAGAAAATGTTTACATAAAGTATTGAGCTTAAGGTATAAGAAAATGTTTACATAAAGTATTGAGCTTAAGGTATAAGAAAATGTTTACATAAAGTATTGAGCTTAAGGTATAAGAAAATGTTTACATAAAGTATTGAGTTTAAGGTATAAGAAATTGTGCACTTTTGAGCAAATGAAAATCAAATTTCTAAACTTTTTCGCTTGTGACACAAATAATCTTAGTATGGGGCGCGTTGGCTCAGTGGTTAAGCGCTTGATTTCCGAACCTGGGGTCCTGGGTTCGAATGTCGGTGAAAACAATGGAATGTCGGGATTTTGAGGGCGCCCCTGAGTCCACCCAACTTTAACGTGTACTTGACATTAGTAGGGGAAAGTAAAGGCGGTTGGTCGTTGTGCTGGCCACATGAAACCCTGCTCGTAAACCGTGGTCAAAGAAACAGATGACCTTTACATCACAGTGTGAGTAGATAAACGTGTATTATTATTACTTATTATGACACTATTCATTCAAGATAATCACACTGGCACAAAAGACTCACAGACACATTCAAACCTATTCACGGATGAGTTCCCACAGCACAGGTCACTCACTACCAGGCACCATTTAGTTTCACGCTTGTATAGATTTGTTACTTCCACGTGGAGGCTTTCAAGCGCTTTAGTTTTCCTGAGTCTCCTCGGTTATGGGATCGAGCGTCACGCTCAAGTGAATTTATCGATAAACATTCGGCCTATCGATTAGAGGCTGTGACTGAGCGTGCATTGGCTTCATTAGAGCTGTATTTTTTTTTCCAAAGGATAATTTTAAAAAAAAGGTTCAAGAATAAATAATTAGTTGAGAGTCTGACTATTGCTATGCCAGACTATTTTTACACAGCTTATCTCAGTCTGTCTGTCTGTCTGGTAAAAAAGTTTATGCACTTTATTTCTTCCACAACCAATCTCAGATTAAACTGAAATTTGCACAATTATTTCTTTTACCTGACAACGCAAGAATCAATTTAAAAATTAACCAATTAGTTCGTTAACTATTGGTAATTAATTTTTTTTTTATCTTGATTAAGGGAAAGAACTCGTACTTGACAGATGTAGTTGTGTAAGCTGAATTAGTCACGTGGAGGACTCTTTGAGCCCTGAGTGAACTTTTTTTTTCTACATTTAAAAAGCTACCACCAATTCCCTCACCCTTTCACAACTGGTCCAGACAAGGGATAGGATCATAGTGCATTGAGAAAGCTAAAGCTAAACAAAAACAGTTGATAAAAATATTTCTAATTTCTGTCTAGTTCTAACGTACATATAATTACACGGCTGATCTAAGCTAATGGATACAATTACACTTATATAAGCTTTGTTATGTTTTAAAGTTATTTTATGTTTATCTTGTTCTATCTTACTTTTCGATTCTCACGCGCTGCGGAAAAAAAATGGGGGGGGGGGAACATTTTTCCACAGAAATAAGTCAGCAGCGATGTTTGTTTTTTTCAATTGCTTTTAAATAGCGCAATTTTTCTTGCTTAAAGCATGCTCAGGAGCGTAATGGTCCAATCTCATTTGTGGGCCAGTGAGGGAGGAGGGGGGGGGCCTATCTGGGAGAAGGTTTTCCGTACTGCCTTTAGGTGCTCAGTAAACACAACTCTGCTTGAGTCAGATGTCGAGCCTTGAGCCCCTTGATAAGGTAGCCAAGCTAAGCTCAAGAGTACTCACGACAACAGCCGCCTCCCAAATTGTATTCTCTCCTGTTTTAAGTCTATCATAATGGTAGAGCACCAAGTTAGACCAGGTTTGCCCTGTTTACATTTTCCTCGTTTCGGCCTCAAATTATTACTCTCTGGGGGGAGGAGGGGGCTTGTTTCATTTTATCCAAGGGTATGACCTGCAAACCTCCTGCGACGTTTGGTCACTGCTTAATAATAAATGACGTAATGGTTGGGGGGGGGGGGGGGGTAAAGGCGGCTGAGTGGTAGGCTCAATGTCTCCAGGGTTTACGTTTTCAAACATCCACCTGCAGGGCCGGTCTTAAGCCACTGCAACCTATGCAGCCGCAGTGGGCCCCGCGCTTTCATAGGCCCCGATCTAAGTATATCTGTAATTGCATAATGATGCAAAATATACGAAAAAGTCGTGGAAATTATTTTTTAAATCTCCTGAAAATTAGACAAAATTGTTATATGGAAAACGCAAATCTTACGCGAATAAAAAAAAAGCATTGCCAGCTTTCATATTTAAATAAAAATATAATAATAGTGCGAATTTTAACCGAAACGAAAGTTCCAATAGAACTAGAATACGTTTTTAAAACGTAAAATGAGAAAATGAGAACATAATCACTTCTAGTGAGACAGCTGAAACAGAGTCTATGAAGAATGCAAAAACTGCTGTGGTGAATGTCGTAAGAGAAGAAGAAAATGATGTAACACTAACAACATGTCGTAAGAAATGAAGGCAATAATGTAACAACTGATCAACATGTCGTCATAGATAATGAGCTAAATGTGGACGATTCATTGAGCAATCTGGATTATCCTGCCATGTGTCTAGAAAAAATGGAAAGATCTTGTATTGACTATTTATTACAAAAAGGTCCACCTGAGATTACTTTGGAGAATTTTCCGAAAAATAAAGATGGTAGACATTTCTCTTAAGTGCATTTCAAACCAAACCTGAGTAATGGTGAAAGTGTTTTGCGTCCTTGGCTGATATATTCTGTGTCAGCAGACAAGATCTATTGTTTCTACTGCCGTCTACTGGAAAAACAAAAAAGTTCCTTTTTAAATGAAGAATTTGACCAGTGGCAAAGCTGTACAACAAGGCTAGCAGAGCATGAATAATCGCAAAGGCATTTAGACACCATGACCAGCTGCTGTGAAGCTGGAGCAAGACTAAGTAAAAAAAAACAACAGGCATTGACAAAGTTCACCAGAGATGCTTTATTCTGAAACTAAACGTTGGACTAGTTGCAATTGTACGATTTCTAGCGAAGCGCAATTTAGCTTTCAGAGGGACCATTGAAAGACTTAAAAAGAAAGAGCCAAGTAATGGGAATTACTCGCAAAGTTTGATCCAGTAATGGGGAAACAACTTCGACGTGTTACCAATACAGAACTTCATGATCGTTACCTGGGAAAGAAGATTCAAAACGAACTTATTACTGTAGTAGCTGATGCTGTTGTGAATTATATCCTTCGAGACATCAAGAATGCAGTGATATTGGATTGTACTCCAGACATAAGTCACAACGAGCAGATGTTATCGGTTTCTCTCAGATAAGGGTTAATATGAAAGAGCTTGTATTTGTGTATGAACGTTTTAAGTTTCTTCCTGTTGTTTTTTCTTGTGACAGCGAAAAGAAGTTGGCTGGAAACATGGATGTTGTTGCAATCTTTCCAGCCAAAAGTCAAAGGAAAAGGCAGTATGATAAATCTGTGGAAAACTTCACACATCGAAAAGCTGAAGATGGCTACAGGATAAAATGTTTCAACAGAATTGTGAACACTGCAATTTACTCCTTGCAGCTGATATTTGAACTGTAACTGTGGCATCTTGTGAAAAAAGTTTCTCGCGTCTTAAAGTAATCAAGAATTACTTAAGGTCAACAATTCACGAAAGAGAGATGGAACAATGTGGCAATTCTTGCTATTGAGCGTGATCTATGTAGGAAACAGAATTTTGATGATCTATTGTATGACTTCGCTACTCACAAGGTTCGTTAAGTAAAGTTAATTTGATCTTGATTTTGTACTTAATTAAGAATGTATAAAATGCAAAGAAGAATTTATTTTTTAATACAAAATCTTAATTTTCACTTATTACTCTTATCCTTACCCAGAATAGGCCCCGCGCAATCCGTTTCGCACAGGGTCCCGCAATTGCTAGGACCGGCCCTGTCCACCTGGTTAGGATGACAACATGTCCCACCGCATGACACCCTAATCAACAGTTAGCTACAGAATCTGGTAAGGCTAACATCTGCACCGTAGACGTCAATGTATCAATGGACAGTTGAAGCTACTGCTAGACATATGCCATACTCGTGCCCTGTTAGTGTATTTTAATGCATTTGTTGAAATGTGCTTTAGAGTATTCTAATCACTGTTGACTATTAGTTTGCTCTTGTCTGTAACAGTAAACAAAGTATGCCTACAGCTGTTAAAAGATGTTGGTTTGATTGGTGGAAGGAAGGGGGGAAATCGCATTGATGCAAACTCCATTATTGAAGTACTATAATCCAACGGGCGAATAGAGTCTAGGATAATTGTCGTGGTCGCTAAAAAATGTTCCCAGGATGTAGTCGATAATAAATGTAAAAAGAAAATCGTTCACAGAGCTTTGAATCGATGTGAAAGTATTTTCGTTACTAGCGGAAACAAAGTAGTCTGTGAGTGTTACAAAGTAGTCTGTGAGTGTTACAAAGTAGTCTGTGAGTGTTACAAAGTACAAAGTAGTCTGTGAGTGTTACAAGGTAGTCTGTGAGTGTTACAAAGTAGTCTGTGAGTGTTACAAAGTACAAAGTAGTCTGTGAGTGTTACAAAGTACAAAGTAGTCTGTGAGTGTTACAAAGTACAAAGTAGTCTGTGAGTGTTACAAGGTAGTCTGTGAGTGTTACAAAGTAGTCTGTGAGTGTTACAAAGTAGTCTGTGAGTGTTACAAGGTAGTCTGTGTTACAATATGGTTGTTTGCGAGTGTTACAAAGTAGTCTGTGAGTTTTACAAAGTAATCTGTGAGTGTTACAAAGTAGTCTGTGTTACAATATGGTTGTTTGCGAGTGTTACAAAGTAGTCTGTGAGTGTTACAAAGTAATCTGTGAGTGTTACAAAGTAGTCTGTGAGTGTTACAAAGTAGTCTGTGAGTGTTACAAAGTAGTCTGTGACTGTTATAAAGTAGTCTCTGAGTGTTACAAAGTTGTCTGTGAGTGTTACAAAGTAGTCCGTGAGTGTTACAAAGTAGTCTGTGTTACAATATGGTTGTTTGCGAGTGTTACAAAGTAGTCTGTGAGTGTTACAAAGTAGTCTGTGAGTGTTACAAAGTAGTCTGTGAGTGTTACAAAGTAGTCTGTGAGTGTTACAAAGTAGTCTGTGACTGTTATAAAGTAGTCTCTGAGTGTTACAAAGTTGTCTGTGAGTGTTACAAAGTAGTCCGTGAGTGTTACAAAGTAGTCTGTGTTACAATATGGTTGTTTGCGAGTGTTACAAAGTAGTCTGTGAGTGTTACAAAGTAGTCTGTGAGTGTTACAAAGTAGTCTGTGAGTGTTACAAAGTAGTATGTGACTGTTACAAAGTAGTCTCTGAGTGTTACAAAGTTGTCTGTGAGTGTTACAAAGTAGTCCGTGAGTGTTACAAAGTAGTCTGTGAGTGTTACAAAGTAGTCTGTGAGTGTTACAAAGTAGTCTGTGAGTGTTATAAAAAATTATATATTAATTTGCCACTGATCTAACAACATCAACAATCGCATCATTCATATAATGCTACACAAATTTGATAAATAGCCATATACTAATTTAATTTTTTTTTTAAATTGTTAACCACTATTTAGTTTACAATAAATAGCCATTTACTAATTAATTTATTTTTTTTAAACTGTTATTCACACTAGACAGATGATAGAAGATGCACGTGTAAGGCTATATCATGAAAATAGTGAAAGGTGGGGGGGAAGGAAATGTCTTGTTGAAGCCGCCCCCCTTCTCCTCCCCTTCACGTATCTTGATATATACTTAAACAGCACGGCCGAATGAACAGCAGTGTAGACAATGCAACCATCCCTGGGTCTTACCATCAAAAAGGGGGGGGGGGGGATTTCATCAACTAACCTCTGGCAACGTCTGCCGCCTCTTCCAAGGTTGCGGCGCAGGTTATACCAGGACGTCCCTGTTTACGCTTTCCTAGTATCGTTCTCCAAGACACTGTAACTCTTGCTATGCTTGAGTCATTGCCCCAGTATTAATTTATACAAATTTTTGTTGACATCTTCAAAAGAGAGCAGGGGCGTATACAAAAACCATGCACATGTCCTTTTACATAAATTAGATTCACACTGAGATAAGAAGCAAGTTTTCTTCACCCTCCCCCCCCCCAGCCGCCTTTTTTTTCAATTTTGTTTTTTCTTGGATCAAAACGCAAAAAGAAAGAATGGTTGTATTGATTATAAAATGAGAAAGTCGTTATCAGTTTAAAAAAATATATTTTACTATTCCTAAATTTCTTTCAACTACATAGTGAAGTATTTTTAAATTTTAATTAGTTTAGAAAAGCTAGTATTGGGGGGTGGGGGGGGGGCCAAGAAGTACAGATAACTTGAAGGGTAAAAAGGCAGAGCATCAATCAAAACTCAAGTCGAATGGCGCTTACTTCCCTTGGACTATATTCAATTTTATTTCTCTCTCTCTCTCTCTCTCTCTCTCTCTCTTTCTCTCTCTCTCTCTCTCTATCTCTACTTATGATGATCAATGTACGTGGACTGAATTTAAAATAATTTTATTATGAGCTTGCTTATTCTTCATATTCATATTGAGCATACCACATTTGTATGCATGAAGTACCACAATTTGCTGTCTTGTCAAATCCACAAAATGGTATGCACATATACACTGGCATGAGGGGAATCAAAGTGTCTGCATTGCGAGAAAACGAAGAGTGGTTCTGTGAGGGGGACAGGGGACTCCTAATAAGCACAAAAGTGTATTTTTTTTAAATATAATGCTTAAGGCTCATTCAGTGTACATTGGTGAAACTGTATCAGGCTGTATCCTAACAGCGTGCTTTTGTTGCGTATTTTTATTTGTTGCACAAATATTTCTTTATAATAATTATTGTTGATACCATTGTGTGGTCGCTAACTCCGATATTTGTAGTTTCAACATTCACGTATGTTTGGTTAATGCCTAGCCACCATCGAGCGCGCGGACTGTGTCTGCTGTGTGGCCTGCTTAGTAGCCTCCTGCCGACAATACAAGCTTAAATACAAACATAGAAAAAGCAATAACAACCAACAATAATAAAGACAATGAATAAACGTAGTACAGGTTTTCACGATTTTAAATCTGAACACAAAATAATTAATTCATCTCCATTGGAGACCTGGAGGAGTAATTAAAGTTGAACTAAATCTTTACAGCCGCGTTATCTGACAATGCATTATCGTTCTTGTTCCATCCCCACCCCCCTTTTGTACCGATGTGTTCAACCGCTCACATTGTGTATGCGTGTGAGTTTTGAATGTGCGCATGGTGGAAGGGCGGGGATTCCTGGGGCGACCTCCAAAACTATATATGTCAACAATTAACTGACAGTGCTGGGTCGCTTGTGTCAATATGTGGCTGGCAGTGAGTTTTTTTTTTTTTAGGGGTATCACATTGCGTCACATGGGCTGGCAGACGTATCGACTGCACGCTGCGTAATGTGTGAATGATGTGTGCATATGTGTGAAGGGTGTGTATGTGTGTATATGTGAATAATGTGTGCATATGTGTGATTGGTTTACGTGTATGTTCGTGAGTGGTGTGAGTGTGGATTGTCTGAAGAGTTTTGTTTTACCGGGCTTGTAGCTACTGAATTGCTGGAGCCATGTATGGAGAGAGAGAGAGGGAGAACAACAGTAGTATAATCAGTATAATACAGTTCAGTGCGAGAGTATATTATAATACCAAGCAATCCGTGACAATCCAATATAATACATTACAATACAGTTCACTGCAGTTCAGTTCATTTGTAACATACTTAATATTTAGAGACAGTTTGTACTGTGCTTTTTATTTACATATGTAGTACACTACAGTATTGTACTATAAACTATGGTACAATACTGTAACAGTATTAAGCTTATCTGTATAATACAACTTAGTAGAGTACCATAAAGTGGAATATTGGAGCCCTAAATGGTTAATGTTGGCAAAAGGCTCTGGGAATTGGGGAAAGCTCAAACCTATATATGTGACAGTGATTGTGTTCAAACCTTGTTGTTGTTTTTTCCTTAAGAATGTGTGCGGGGGGCGAAGTGGTAAACCGTTTGGCTTCCAAACCAAGGGGTCTCGAATTCTGAGAAGATTGAGATTCGTACCTGACCTACGTTGAGAAAGTAAAGGTGGTTGATCTTTGTGCTTGCCACGTGACATCCTCTTCGTCCATAGAAACAGATTTGCTTCATCCGTTTTTATAAGTCGCCGGGTCTTAATTGGGGTTCATTTCCCCCTCTGCCTACGACTGTTTTGTGTATTCTCTCAACTCTGTCAGTTCCTTGATAATTACTTTGTAATATTAGTAAGACTTAGTCATATCTGTCCAGCGCTGGTTTTCAATAAGTAATTTTTCAAACTATTTGCTTTATACAGATGAATTACTTTGAGGGTAGATGTGAGCTGTCAAGTTTTTGAAACAAGTTTGCAATCATTTATGTAGCCACTTATATCAATTAATTCTTACTTTCGAATGAAAGTGTGCAATCGGGACTGGTTATAATTGAAAGTTATTTTTTTTTATAAAAAAAATAAAAATTCTAAGCTTCTTGTTTACTATTTTTAATGATGTGGGTTGATGAGAAAAAATCAAAAGGTAAACCTTGTTCAGGAAACCAGAGTTTCCGAGAGGAACTAACTCCAGTCATCTTGATAAACTGGCATCATTATTCTCATGTGATATCTAGACAACACATTGTGTTTAAATATTATGCTACAGTAACATACCAATGCAGTCAATTTGCAGTTATCGACATTGCGTCGGGTGTCTTCTGTTGTTCTTCTCTCCTGTGTCGGGTAACAGAGAACTGACTTCCAGTGTCAACACCGGTATTGACCAAGTAGTTATGTCATTTTAGCAACATCATTAGTCTCCGGAGAAAAAAAAAAGTAGCTGCTGTTGGTAAAAGTCAACTTAACTGAATGATACTCCGAGACTCTGCAAGCCGCTGAGTTTGGGTCAAGTTCAGTAGTAGCTAGAAACTGAGCAGAGTGGTGGGATCGGAATGCCCCGCCTGCTGTAATAACCTAAGGACTGTATTGATACTGCGCTACTTCACGAGATACAAAAGAACCTGGAACACAATGTTATTGAAATATCGATGTTACATTTCTTGACTCTAGAGTCGTAAGTCTTTTGGTGTTGTTATAAATACTTTTATATTCGTTTATGTTCTATTATAACTTTTTTTTATTCGTTGATTTGTGGTTGAATATTTGTCTTCCGATTATATTTAAAAAAAATAAACTTCAATGTAAAAACAAAACATGACGAGCTCTGTTGCTCACACAAAACGTTTGCATTTGGCAACTCCATGTGCGAGTTCTTTAGAAGACCTGCAAGTCTAGTACATACGATAAATATAGTTACAAGACTATATAGTCAAGTTAGAAAGCTACATCTATGTGCTCTAGTCCATAAGGTTAAAACTACATCAGCAGCATTCCATTTGAATTTCATGTAGGCCTACTTCGACATAGTTTGATATTTTTACTTTGTTATCCCTTAAACCTTTTTTCCTGGGGTAATATCGTGTTCGGACGTAGGCTTCCATCTTGTTTTATCTTTGTCCCAGCTTGTTTTTTGTTTCTGTCATTATCTGACTACACAGTTTGAATTTCACGAGAGCTAAATCTACAACATCTGGGATCAAATCTTTTTTTTTTTTTTACTCTGATAGTCTTACAGAAGAAGTAATGCAATTTTCATTTATAGATATATAACTGGATGTAAGCTTTTTATACAGAGCTATTACATTATTAGCCCTATTTTAGGAGAAATCGTCTATTCTAAATGAGTATAACCAGTATAATAACAATATTTTACACTATATTGGCTGCAAAATACCGTTTCAAAATACATCACACACATAGGAGAGAAAGCTTCAAGAAATTCGTAAGAACACGGTCAACTAAAATTGTGGGAACACGCCATCTGCAACATCACGTGATGAAGTTCTGTCCCTTCAATGACATCATTGTTTAATAATTGATGCCTATAGGCAACTTTCACCTTGTTCTGGATGACCTAATTCACAAGATGGATGACTCATCCATTTTTTTAGAATAAATAGTTGACCTGACAGTTTCCTTGATCTGTGCTCACTCTGACCTGACTCACATAGGTACCTCCAACCCCACAACCCCCCCCCCCCACATTCGCACCAATTTATTGTAGACAAAACTATGGTACTCGGAGCAACAGTAAGTTTAATGTTACGTTTAATGTGACTGGTATGTACGGGAAAATGTTTGGTCTAAAGTTACGTAGTTACCCTCCACCACAGACCTCCCACACGCCGCTACACAACAAGCACTACTTTAGCTTTGATATCACGAGTGTGGTAGTTAAGTCCGGTTTCCCCATGGTAGTTAAGTCCAGTCTCGACCAGCGGATCATGACATACCCTCCCCTTACCTCGTTCTGTTAATTACCCAGTGTTAGAGCTCAAAGGCAAGGGAGACCATTTCATGAAGTTCAGAAACAAGGAAATGAGGCATCAAAACAGAAGTTTGTATCCTAGTCGAGTCTGGTGCTCTAGCACATGGCGGTCAGTCATGGGGAAAACAAAAGATTAGACACTAGACTTTGGAAAACAGACTCTAAGTTTACAAGAAACAACGGAAGTGAGTGTAGAAACTCTCTTCATTCTGACATCCACACGATGTGTCCTAGAAGGATTACCTCACTGTATAACGTTAATTGTTAAAGATGTAGATTTCAATGTCTATAAAGAAATGCATTGAAGTCTAAATGTGTGTCTTATCTTTGTCTTAGATCGTCATGGACTGACGTCAGCAGAGTCCAAAATCTGCAACAGTGGCACTCCTGGGGGCAGACAACCCTACACTACACAGAAAAGGTAATTCAACTTTTTGAACTTCATGTCTCTTGTCAACAATTATCTCCCCTATTTATTCTCATTTATCACAGCAGCTTATAATAAAAGAAGAGAGAGAAAAAAATGACAAAGACAGAAGTAAATAACAGCTGGGCTCTTAGAAGACAATGCTGATCACTTTGGTTAATTACATTGTACCTTTACTGGGTTAGGACAGATTTTTTTAAGTTGTCCAAACCCAAAATGTCTTATATTCTACTTAAACTATTAAACGTTTTGTGTTTAATATCAGCTTGACTCTAACGCTAATTACTTAGGGTGATACTACCCATTATGAACACGATTTAAGATAACCAGCTACTGTATCAGATTAAAAGATAAATCAGTTTTATTATTATTAGTGATAATTTTGGTAAATATCGCTACAAAATGAAATGTATCAGATTGTGGGATAATGACATTAATGAATTTCAAAGTCTAAATAAAGTAAAAAAAAAAGAAAATTCCTATTTGATATCGTGATGTTACATTGCTATCATAATTCATCTGCAAAGTAACTTGGACATAACTTGGACATGACGTGGACATAACTTGGACATGACTTGAACATAACTTGGACATAAATTGACCTTACTTGGACATAACTTGGACATGACTTGGATTGGACATAACGTGAACTTAACTTGGACATAACATGGACTTAACTTGGACATAACTTGGACAAACTTGGACATAACGTGAACTTAACTTGGACATAACTTGGACATAACTTGAACTTAACTTGGACATAACATGACCTTACTTGGACATAACATGGACAAACTTGGACATAACGTGAACTTAACTTGGACGTAACTTGGACATAACTTGGACTTAACTTGACCTTACTTCGACGTAACTTGGACATAATTTGGACCTGACTTGACATAACTTGACCTTACTTGGACATAACTTGGACTTGACTTGAGTTTCATTTGGACATAACTTGAACATAACTTGAACATAATTTGAAACTTGAACTTAACATGGACATAACTTGGACAAAACTCGTACAATTTAGGTTTTTTTTTTCAGGATTTGATTTAACAATAGAGAAAATCATAAATAGCTTCAGGTTGACATCTCCAGCTTGTGATTTATTTTTGCTATAGCTACATTCCTATTCTTTGAAACTTGCCTTTGAGTTGTTCTACATGTCATAATGAAGTACACATTAGATCATAGATTTAATTACACATTTCAGTTTACTAAATAGATTTTCTTACTTTAAAATGAAAACATTAAAATGAACAATTTTAATTGAACACATCGAAATGAGCATACATTAAACTTAAAATTATTTTAACAACTTTTATTAGTTTTAGATCAATTTAAAATTTAGCTTCGAAGACATCTTTCATCTAATAACATTTTAATTCGTCTTTTCTAAATTTAACCTACAAGTTTCACACATACACCTATTCAACGCATATATAAGTATGTGGCTTCACAGTTGTGTGGCTAGTAGTGAACTAGATCTAGTGGCTTTCCACCCAGATGCACACCTGATCTTGTTTTAGTCCAATCATCACGAGTTATAGTTGTACATATGCACAAGCTTCCTGGGTGTCACACATGTTAGATTGCTAGGAGTGTCACACATGTTAGATTGCTAGTAGCATACTGAATGTCATGATTACGTCATCACCGGATAATTTAAGTGTCAGAACCTATTAAGAAAGTACGTCTAGAGATTTTTTTTGTTGCTTAATCTCCAGATATTTTTGTGTCTGATATTAATACAATTTAGACTTGATGCTTAAGTCATGTTAGACTATTGACCTCCTCTAAGTTTTGATATAACACGCATACGGTGAGGTTGAGAGATTATGCTCTCAAAGGAAGACCATTACGTATTGGTTTTAAATGGAATACATACACCCTGCTGCTCCAACTAGACGTATGTTGTTACTCTAGGACCAAATTTGTAAATACTTTGTTCTCTACTTAGATTCAATTTGATCAAAACACAGAGGTCGGCGTGTTGAACTATTACAAGTGACCAACACAGACATCAGTGATGTACTTACTTCTTTCTTTTTGTTTAACTACAATAAATTATTCAGATTTTGGTTTTTTGGAAAGGATAGCGTCCCCTTCTTTTATTCTCCGCTAACTCTTCAACGAAAACTCCACTATTCTGATGGTCAACATATGACGGAATATTTATAGTATTTATGTATTTATTTATTTGCCCACTCGTTTTCCTTTTATTGTCCAAACATTGATATAAGTGCGTTAAAAAAACGTAAGATAAATCGGTTTGGAAATATCAAGAATAAAGTAATCTAAAGTCAGTGGAGCTATACAGCTTCACTTGTGTTACTTCAGCAGTAGTATAAGTAGTATATCAGTAGCTCTAAGTAGGCACACACACTAGTAGGTCTAAATAGGTTCACTCATATCAGCAGGGGTAAGTAGGTTCACTCATATCAGTAGGCCTAAATAGGTTCATTCGTATTCAATTTGCCTCCTTCAGTCTAGGAACGACTAGGGTTCACCTCGAATACTTGTCCATGTGACTATGGAGCCCTATTTCGGAGAGACACGTGACTTTCACTTTGTTGCTAGCAGGTCTTAATAAGTTCACCAAGACCAAACGTTATCGAAGGACTGAACACTGAGTAGGTACGTCACAACCTGTGGGCAGTTTAGACCAATAGCTCGTTGCCACGTCACAGGTCTGTCGTCAGGATTGGTCTCGGGTTAACCAATTCATAACAGCAGGCCTAAATAAGTTATGTGCACTGGAATACAATAGTTAACTCATATTAGCAGGTCTAAATAGGCTTATTGAATGCATCTCCATTCAACAGTCTAAATTAGTTCACTCTATTTCTTTAGTCAGCACATTTTTTATAGTTTCATTGAATCTCTCTCTAGTTTGTCAGGAGCACAAACTTCATTAAAAAAAAAACATCATTACCTCCCCTCCCTTAATTTTATTTTGCAGGAAATGTTAAAAGTTCCTCCTTAATGTAAACTCTGGTTCACCTGTTTTTCAGAAAACTATAAAGGTGAAGGTCGGTGAAAGTTGAAGACGATAAAGGGAAATAGTTGACTTGAATTGAAAAGGAAAAGAAATATTTATTTATATGACCTAGTTTTACTTACGTCAGTTCTACTTACTTCCATCTTTTTATTTACCCGGCTTCCTCTTTACGGCCAGATACTCGGCAATAAATCGCATTCTTTATAAATCTAATGTCCTAATTCTACGTCTACTTTCACAGCACACTCAGGTCCCTCATTCTATTTTAACATCTCCATGCCTTCAAGGGCCGTAATTCTACTTCTAAATTTTTCTGCATTCAAGGGACATAATTCTACGTCTATATTTTCTTGCATTTTAGGGTCATCATTCTAGGTGTACATTGTCTTGAATTCAATGCCCTAATTGTACGTGTACTGTCTAGATCTACATCTCGGATGGACGGGTTCCCTAAAATAAAAACATACACCTCGTTAAAACCCCTCGGACTGGTGTCCACGTGAAGAGCAGACGCAGTCAATGTTGGGCTTATATTGCCTGATGCTAATTCCGTTCCTAGCTGACGTCATTACATGTACTCGTGAAAGAAGAGAAACAATATCAGAACAAGTAGAGACTCGTATTTCTCTCCGACACTGACAGCTCTCTCTCTCTCCTCTCTCTCTCTCTCTCTCACCTACACACAGAGATACAAATATACATAGCCTTTCCAAGCTGTTCTCGCGAATGACGTCATCAGCTTGGCTCCTTTCACCAAGCACGCGCAACTGACCAATTAAAAAAAAAAAGGGATGGTGAAGAAAAATAATGTCCAGCATTTGTCCGATATTTGTTTCCTTACCCCTTCCCTCTCTTATCTCTCAAACCAATCCTCCCAGGTCATATTTTATTCTTCCAAACATGGCTGGCGGAATGATTCAAGATTTCAATGTTCATATTGGGGGTTTGCAAAAAACTTTAAAATAAATAGAGTAATCTGCCCTTTGGTACTATTTTGATTTTCAACATACGGCTGACATTCTTAAAGCAACAAATACAGTAATATAGAAAAAGAAGAGAACGCGTTATTGAGAAATGTGGGGGCGGGGGAAGGGGAAAAGCCATATCGGAGGATTCCAAATTAAAACAGAAAATATTTTTTTAAAATTCCAACTTAATGTTTATGTATTTGTCATTGAAGAAAAAAATAGGAAACGAAAAACGCCTTCGCGTTATTAGCACGACGCTCTATCAACGTAGCCACCCAAACTACTATTTGTTAAATTTTCTGTTCGGCTGTTTCTCCTCTGACGTCACATACATTCAATACACGCATTCTGAACATTTTTCATTCCGAGTTTTGACTTATGTCTTTTGGCCAACTTTCAACTTCCACATTTTTTTTTAAACCTAACAGAAAGTATAAGCTACTAGTGGGAATTATAAACTTAGTTTGAGAATTTGATTTTACAATACTAACAAGAAAAATATTTATACATTAAATACTTAAGAAAAAAAAACAAGCTTATATTAAGTATAATTATATCAATTAGTTTTGATCAGTCAGATATTTTAATTTGTAATAAATCTAGACTAACAATAATAAATTGTTTTTGTTTAGAGTTTAGAGACATGTCATGCCTTTAGCTTTTTCAATGCGCTATCATCCTATCGCTTATCTGGACCAGATAGGAAAGAAGTATCTGAGTAAAGGTTACCGTGATAACCTTTGAAATGCATTGGATAACAAAAACATTGCTCAACTTGAATTTGAACTCGAGGGCTCAAGCCTCCTCAAGCCAATACGCTAACCACTGTGCCAGCGAAGTGCTTATGAAAATAGAAGATTTATTCGCTATCTATTGTTTTAAACTTTCAAGCGACGACCTAATTCTCTACACAAAGTATAAAGGGGACTAATTCAACTTATAGCGCCTCATCAGTCAGTACAATTTCTTTCCCTTTTACGATATCAAACAAAATAATTATCATTAGCTAATTAACTAATTGGTTAATTGTGTTAATTGATTCTTGTTTTATTAGGTAAACGAAATAATTGTGCTAAGTTTCAGCTTGATCCGAGGTAGGGTGCGGGAGAAATAACGTGTACAAACTTTGTACCAGACAGACAGAGTAACTTGATAATAACCAACAACAGCATCGGGCTGTGTGTTCCTAAAATATGGAGCAGTTTATTAGTTCCCATTAATAGAATCTGTGTAAAGACCAGCAATAGTATTTTAGCCATCGAGCCAGACGACAGTTTCTCTTCCCATAATACCATTTCTATATGCGAGCCTCGTTTCCGTTCGTAGCCCGACGTCTCTCGTGTGAGACCGTAAAGGTCAACATCGTTAACCGAGGCTGTTGTAGTGGTAGCGGGATAATGTGGAGAAGCCGGGCAACCAGCAGACGAGAAGGACACTTTATAGATTTGTTTTTACTGACGTGAGCATGAAATGGATCGATGTGTGTATGTGTTGTGTGTGTGTGTGTTTGAGAGAGAGAAAGAGAGAGAGAGAGGTAAATGTCAAAACTATAAAACTATAAATAAATACAAAATAAAATAAAGTAGCATTTATCGTCGACTGTATACGGCTATTGAGTTCCTTGTTTGTGTTTAACTTGACTTGGTCTCCTACAACTGTTAACAATAAGTATTTTTAACATACAATAGTTTCCTATTTTACTAAAATGCATGCCTTTACTGCATTCTTTCATAAGTATAATATATATTAAATACAGTTTACGCATGCTTGGGTTTATTTGAATAAAGATAAGGACAGATTACCCTGCAGGTCCTGAGTTACTTCCATTTTTCGCATGTTTAGTCATTTTATTTTCAATGTACTTTTATGATACATTTATGGGGACTTATGGGGAATACGTTTTGTGTACAATCATTTTAAGAACTAACTCTATTTGAATCATTTCTAGCGTAAGAACAAAAGGTTATTTTTGATTTTTTTTAGATATCAATGTATTCCATTATCATTTATTTTTTAATGTTATATTTATTTAATAAATGGTTTATAATAAATTTCATGTTGACTAGATCCAAATTTGATATGTATAGACCATTTATGTAGTGTGTAGATAAGACATCTTGTTGGGCCTAATGCAATATAATAAAGTAGCAATCCCCATGAAGACAACTGTGACAAGCATCCATTCCCTGCCCTTTATCTAGCCACCAAATCAGACGATATTCGTCACAGAAGTAGCAGTGTATGGTATTGACACAGACACAAAATATTCCTCGCCATGGGCATCCGTTGCTCTCGAGAGTGTGGACACGACGGACGCTACCAGTGTTTGTACTGGTCTTTCTTTCAATACTCGACCATCTCCCTTGACCGATTGAAACGATCCGATCACAAGATAAAACTCCTGCTCTCAGCAGGGGAACTTTGCGAGTTTCCTCTTTCTGTTAAAGACTATCCTCAAACCTTCTGGCACAACGAGTAACGAAGTGTATTTTTGTATGCGATGTAAACATGCTCAGACTTCCACTTAGTTTAGTTTTTTAGTTGTTGTTTTTTTATTTTATTTTTCACAGAAATGTTTTTGTTGTGCATAATTAATAGTTCTGTTAATAGTTCGACTGAGGTAAAAACTTGTATTGAAGACTTTCATAGAAGACGGAAAAAGTTATATATAGCTACCCATTTGGTGTATCCGGTGTAGGAAATGACGGAAGTGTTGAGAAGCTCTGTTACTTTCAATGTTTATGATAATATGTGTGCAGTTGTTAGCAGTACAGAATCTTGCTCTGTCTAAGCTCTTCCGTTTAGAACGCAAACAAATATCACTACAGAGGAAGCATTAGACTTTCAATCTAGGACTTACAACTTATTTGAAAAGAAATGGTCAACTAACTAGAGGAAATAAATGAGATTTGATACGAAAATCAACTGCCATGCTTTGAGATATATTTTAAAATCACAGCTTATTTCTTTTTCAATTAGCTGCTCACAATGAGGACGTCCTTGACATTGTTTAGTTTCTAAGGAAAATAAAAGGCCCACTAGATCGACGAGTTTCACGACGAAGCTGCACACCTGGGTGTCTAGTTCATCTGGTGAAATGGTGCAGCGCGGTGCGAAAGATCTCGTGAAAGTCAATCATTACACGTCGCCATACTTGCAAGGAACACTTCAAATCTTAAACTTGATTGATGTGGATGTGTGTGTACCAACTGATTTCAGTGCAAACTATATATCTACGCCGTAGAACTATTAAGAATACACTATTATCACAACGCCCTTACTAATTTCACCGATGTAGAATCTTAGTGGACATTTAGATACGGTACATAATAATAATAAGGCTTGTCATCTAGTCCGAAGATTAATGAGGAGTGCATTATTTCGCGTGGCTTCGCAGCCCCAGCTGAGACCTACATAATTTGCCTATAAATAATAAAAAAAATGAAGGCAGTCTTGCGACTTAAGAACTTGAACATTATTTTTGGTGTTTATTGGTATCCTATGCACTAAGCACAAAAGGCAAGACCTTATCGTGCTAGAAATGTTCTTATCTTATATATTACAGACGTTACTTCAAAAAAGAATATAATAACGTTTTACACATTTCATGTCTCAATCTAGTCATGCATGTTAATCAATGACTTAAACTCTGCTAAGTCGTTGGTTTTCCTGGCTGATTCAGGCAACACATTCCACTTTCTAATGGCACTAGGAAAGAAGGAGCAGTTGTACGAAATTGTTTTAGTGCATGGAATAAGAAATGTGCCTCTATGTTTGTGTCTTTCTGGGTATTTCATTAGGTTGTGTTTTTCTATTTATAAATTGTGGTTTAATATTTTATGTATTCTAGCTACTTTTTATTCTTCTGTCCTAAAGTGTCTCTTAGTTTAGGGATTTTACTAATGGTGTTACTCTAATCAAATTTGAATATTTGTTTGGTTTAAATCTCACAGCTCTATTTTGTATTTGTTCTAGTTTCTTTTGTGTTTTCTTGAGTTGGGGGATTCCAAACAGAGGACGCATATTCTAATATAAAAGTAAAATAGCATTTGAGTTTTATGTTTACATTAAGAGGACATGAGTATATACAATTGTTTCAATGTTAAAAATAGTAGGCTTACAATTGGGCAATTCAAGCATCAAATGGAATTTAGAATCTTGGTTAGGAAAACAAAATACATGTATCTGAACAAGTAATAAATTTATGAGACTTTTTTTTAAAAGCTTAGCCTTAAACAAGCAAAGTTTTTACCAATTCACTTGATTATCAGTTCATTGAGTATATACAACGTAAGATACAGTCTGACCATTCAGTGTCCAGTCCGTTGTTCCAAACAATGACCGTTAAGTTGTATCACTGAACATGACCCAGACAGATCTGCTGAAATATTCCCCTACGCTGTTGTTATGATCGAGCTCCGAATTAAACCCGCTTGTGAGGCCCCCCTGGGGAAAAGAAGAAGAAAAAAAAAGATAATGAATATACATACAGTATTAGTAGCCTCGCCCTGGTCTCAGCACACAGGATATACAACGCTGTAAATAAGTAATGATAGACATAGATCCTTTGTGTATTCGTTTCCCTTTCAGTAGACTATATTGGTGAAATTATCTACATTTACATAAATGGCCCTTTTGTGTCCAAAGTCAGCAGAACTAGTACAGACTATTGAAGGTCAATTGTGTGTAGTAGTTCTCCACAATTTTTATTTCTATACTAGTCGGATATGCGGGCCTTAGTTTAGATATTACTGAGCTTGTAGATTGGATTTAAATCTATGGCTATGTCAAACATGGTGAATATTGCATTCAATTTTTTTAAATATTTAACCTCGATAGTGAAAGTACAGTATGAAAATGGGTTTAGCCGACATATTGATATTATATATAAAATATTGTGAAAACGGCTTTACCCGATTTGCTAAAATGTTTTGTTCTTAAATAGAGATAAATGTAGGTAATTTTTTTTTATTTTAGGTCCCTCCGGTTGTGGGAGGAACATTAAACATAAACTATGGTCTCCGCCATGATCTAAGGAACATTTATGCCAAGTTTCATGAAGATTGGTTTAACGGTTTTGATTTCTATGCGGGACAAAAATACATACATACATTCATAGATAACATACCTTACGTTCAATTATATATATTAAATTTTGTTTAGACTAGGCGTGCATATATAGTCTACTGTGGGTGGTCTTTTATCTAGGCTACAATAAGAGTTACAGTGCTAGTCGCCTTAAAGACCAGCAACTTCTAAGCGTTGCTTATCTGTAGTCTTGTAAGTAGCCTGGGGCTAGGATACTGGCTAACAATGTACCATGTTGACATAGTGTAGCGTATGTGCCATTCTGTTTTCACTGGGGCTGCGTAGCTGCGTTTCTCAAACGTTTTTCTTAACTTCGCACATTCAGATTTTTTAGCGAACACTTTGTTTATTTTTATTAGAGGGATTAATTCACGTGGTGGCCTGCTAATACATTGTTTCAGTAGTTCGTGGAAAAAACCTATATAGCCTCGCGGAACCCCAGTGTTCCGAAGATTACGGTTTGGAATACACTGCTTGGATGAGATAAATTGTTCTACTCAGTAGGCCTACTAGGAAAAAACTGATTTGTACAAAGGAAATGGTCGACAGATTGAATGACTGACTGAATGAATAAATACCATTTGGATAAATACATTTAAAGATTATTTCTAAGGAATCCTCTTGTATGCAACAATTTTGAACTGTTCCTTCCAATGGCGTGTCATTACACAGTCAATTATCTCCCTCTACACACAACTTTACTCTTAACATTCTTTCTCTTCACAGAGGTAGCCTTCGGATAATTGATGTAATTACTATCGAGGTTGTTCACTTTAAAATTGTTCTCATTAATCACTAAGTATATTGCTTTAATGTACACACACACACACACCACTGTAACACGTTCTAGAAATAGCTCGTTAGCTTCCTACCATTGGGTTAGACTAATATTGCGTTACAAGTACACACCTGATAGCCTTGGTTGATGCTCTGTTTCTATGGCAATTTTAATAACTTTTCAATGTAAAAAAAAAACAACTTCGTGATAATAATATGATTTATCAGAGTACTGCATTGTCCAGTGTCTTCCTAGAGTTTAGACAACTTACATAGACTGTAAGCATCTGATGACGCCGTTAAACGTGTTATTTACTCCTGTGACGTCTAGTGACGTATTCCATTCCTGCCCACAAAATAATTAATCTTAAAGAGATCACAACCAATTTCGTTCACAACCATTGGTTCATCAGACAAAAGTTTCATCAGATAATAATAATAAGGCTTGTCTTCGAATCCAAAGATACACTAGGAATGCAGTATTTCCCGTGGCTGCGCAGCCCCAGCTGTGACCTACATATTTTGCCACATCCAGAGCAAGCATAACCTTTGTCCGCAGCTGGTTGATCTAGATTTTCTTTTCGCCGTCTGTGTTTGTCCTCGGCAGCGGATTTTCTTTTGGTCTCAAATGTGTATTGCGGCCTTTGTAAGTGAACTCCAGCTGTCTCGTTTTGAGGCCGCATGCAACCAGATGCTCTCTTCTATGTCAGCTAAGGCAAGTTTGCTCCTAAGCTGGTCTTAGAAGCGTCCATCAGATAAATGGCTCATTAAATAAATGGTTCACCACCCATACACTCGGCTCATCAAAAAAATGTATCACCCACAAATGCCTCACGGACCTTTGGTTCATCGATGATTCGTTGAGCTCGAATCGCCGTTAAACCAGTTGTCTGTGAGGCACTTTTTGTAAAACCATCCTAAGGTAATAGTGATTTCAATCACCTGTTCCCTGCTTCCCTACCTATCGTCTTGCATTTTGTAGTTAGTCTTTTTTTTTTATATCTTTAATATTTTTTTAGAACAAGATTTGATTTATATAAGATAGTGGTGGGACATGTGTAGGAAGTACAGTTTTTTTTGGTTTTGTTTTTTTTTAAGTTTAAATCGTAGAATCCAGTTTGGTAAAATTGTATGGGAGTGTGAAACTGTCATAAGGGACAGAAGTGCTCTATTGATGGCGGGCCACATTCTTCCGGTGACGCTGAGCTATCTGAACCTTTTAGACACAGTGCATAATGAGGTCGCAAAGGTTTTGTTTCATTGGACACGATAATGAGCGTGTCTTGTGTCCTCCAGGACGAAAATGTTGTGCACCGCTGCTCTAAGCTTCAAGACGTGCCAAATATTTTTCTCTTTTGTGTTTCCCGATTTTTCGGAGACATATTATATACATGAGTTATATGATCACTTGGAGAAATTAATGAAGTTTTCATCTTTGATTGTGTAAGCCATTTGTAGTTGCCCTACATAAAAAAAAATATGTAACCTTTCCATTGAGAGTTGAATTCTGGGTCAAGTGATTAGAATCATGAGTGATTCAAGCATTGAAACTATTAAGTGAATAGATTGAAATCAAGAGTGATTCAAACTAGAAACCTCTTTGAGAACAGTCTGCCTTGAGATGAGCACGACCTTACAATGAACGTTTTACTTACTTAGACGTAGGTCCTCCCGCGCCGTTCGGCGCATTGGGCAGCAAGCTGTCTCCATAATGATCTGTCACTGGCAATGTCTGAAGCCTCCTCCCACCTGGTGTCCACTGTTCTGAGGTCCTCCATGAAGGTGTGTCGCCAGGTAATACGAGGACGTCCCTGTTTGCGCTTTCCTCGTTTTGGCTTCCATGTTATCGCAACTCTTGGTGTGCGTAGTTCATTTTGACATAGAACATGTCCCGCAAACCTCATGCGACGCTCAGTCACAACCTCACTAAGTGTTCGACTTCCAGTTCGGCATAGGATTTCCTTGTTTGAGATCCGGTCTGTGTAACTGACTCCCAAAATCCGTCTCACCCATCTCTGTTGAGCCACATTTACTCTTTTCTCAATTTTGACAGATGACTTCCACGTCTCACATGCATATGTAGCAGTTGGAATGACGATTGTGTTGAGAAGGTGTATTTTTGTCTCGAGTCCAATGGCTTGGCTAGTCCAAATAGGCTGCAGCCTTTGGAAAATGCTCCCTGCCTTTCCTATTCGGCACGCTACATCATGGTAAGCATCTCCATCATTTGTTATGATGCTGCCAAGGTACGTGAACTTGTCCAGCTCTTCAAGCTTTGACTCGCCAAGTCTGACGGGGACACCCTTTGCCTTATATCCCACTTGCATAATTTTAGTCTTATCCAAGTTTATGCGGAGGCCAATTTTGGGTGCCTCTCTGTCTAGGCTCTCCGTCATTTATTGAATGCATTTATTAGTAGCCCCGAGTAGTGCAACATCATCAGCAAAGTCCAAGTCCGTCAATCGGAGTTGTTCATGCCATGGAATACCAAAGGCATTCTGGTTCATTGCTCTCCTCATTATGTAGTCGATGGCTAGGAGGAAAAGGAAGGGAGATAAGATGCACCTCTGTCTCACACCTGTCTTGATTGTAAAAAACTCTGTTGTTCCCTCTTCTGTTTTAATGCAGCAACTAAACTGACTGTAAAGGTGTCGTAGGATCTGGACGAATTTTTCTGGGATACCGTATTCTCTAACTATTTTCCATAGTGATTCTCGGTGGACACTATCAAACGCTTTTTTGAAGTCCACAAAACTGATCGTTAGCCGTTGTTGGTACTCAAGACTGCTCTGTACATGATCTGCCTCTTCGGAAACCTGCTTGTTCTTCTCTGAGCCTTTCATCTACAGACTGTTGAAGCCGTCTCAACAAAACAGTGCTGTTTTTGAACGTTTTACTATCATTAGATATTTAACATCCAGATATTTGATTGGTTCCCACTGCCGAGTTCAGCCATATCGATGTATGATTGGTTCCCAGTGAAGAGTTTAGACATCCAGATGTTTGATCGGTTCCCACTGCAGAGGTCACGAGTTCAATGCTGACAATGTTCTTTTTATTTCCAGGGTGTCATGTCAAACTTTCCCATCAATCTCTTTCATCATGCTCCATATTGCTTTTTCTTTTCTATTTTAATCATGTGAAACAAAAAATGGGAGCAAAATGATTACTTCTTTATATGAAACAAAATGTTGGCCATGAAAGAAAGAACAGAATGTTAAATGACTCTTGGCAATGTTTTGTGCATTTTCTTTTCAATTAAACGATTTCAAATATTAATAGTGTTGTTTTCAAAGGTTATGCTATTGCGTAATTGACTTTTACAAAAATATAATTGTTATGGAATTGACTTTTAAGAAGTTGTCGTGAAATTGACTTTTAAGAAGATAAAGTTGTCGCAAAATTGACTTAATAAACGTCCATTTCCTGTTGGTGAGAAAATCAAATGTACTATAAGTCAGATTATAGAGTAAAAGAGTCCCATTCATAGGCAGATTGATTTCGGAAAATGACAGAACATGGTCGAAAAGATCTATCTCAATAATTAATGACTTAATAACAAAATATCGCTTTTCTAATACGTTTTATCTGACAATGTTTAAATGTTCATTCTTTTAATCATTGAAAAATTGTTTTCCATTGTTTAATTAGATCTAGCTCTGGTTTCGGCAGCACATCTTAAGGCCAGGGCTGCGTAATAAAAAGTAATCCCTTGTACAGTGTGACTACTGCAGCGAATGAATGGATCGAAAATCTTTAAAGAAAAACATTTCAATGAATAATTTACTAAAAAAAAAAGATAGTTAACAAATGTGAAAAAATATATAAAAAATGAGCCATTAATTATTTGTAGATTTTTTTTTCTCAAATATATTATTTTTTGTACCATTGCACCTATACATCAATGAAACCATTGTTATCACTGAAGAAGTCTGTGACCTATTATTATAATATCTCCGGTGAAATATTTTATTTAAAAAGAGGTGTATATTTTATGAAACAAAAATGCTTGACTTATTATTATAAAAACAAAACTGTTCACTTTCGGAAGCTAAAAAAGTAGTTGTTCCACCAGAACTTTGCTAGATCTTAAAATATCATGATATCGGATTTTCAATGTTCTGTGACAGACAGACGGATGGACGGATAGAAAAAAAAAGACCACACAAACTAATAGGAGCTTTTGTCCTTTCTGGTGCTGCTAAAATATAGACTATGACATTGAAATACACAGGAAACACAATTGAAAAGGAAAAGCCGCCTGTTGTTTTTTTTTAATGCAGACTTAAAACTTGAAATCCATTGGGAACAAAATATCTGTTCAAACGTTTTATTTTTGTTCCCACTTTTCTCTCTCTAAAATGTTATTGCTCTCTTCCGCGCGTCCTCCTCTTGGTGAGATTATTGTGAGAAATCAATAGAAAAGAAACTATTAGAAGATAGATGTAAAGAACTTGTTTCCTCCAAATCGTGTTATTCAGTCACGTCATCAAGAAATGAGTTTTGAAGCGTTGAAAAGAGCGTGGAATAAATAGCTGTTAGTTCACGTGAGCGCATTTATTCATCTGGGACTCGCTGTATGCGGACATATGCTTCAAAAGTACGTGAAATGAAAATAGTTCAGATAACGTAATAAGCGCACTGACCAGTAGGAAATATTGCAATCGTTTCTTTACAGGAACTTTCATTCAATGTAGAATTGATCAAAATAGTTACGTTCTTCTGAGTACGTTTTAACTGCCTTCATGTTGCTGAATACGAGAAAGATGTTGAAGAATGTGGAATAATACAAAATATATTACCGTATACTTCAGAAAAAAAGGATGTATCTTTTTAGCGGCCCCCGAAAGGGGAAAAGACGCTATTAGTTTTGTGCAAAATGTCTGTCCGTCTGTCCGTCTGTCCCGTTTAGATCTCGTAAACTAGAAAAGATATTGAAAATCCGACATCACAATATTTTAGACCATTCAAAGTTCTGATGCAACGGCTACTTTTTTTTTTCCTGAAAGCGAAAAATCTAATTTTTAAAATCAGTTATGCAAGCAGTTTTTTAAAGAAAAAAAGCTAATTAGTATGCATTTTAAGTTAAACCTAATTTAGAACGAAAAGTAATGTAATAACTTAAGTGAGGTAACTCAACTAGTTGCATTACCAACTCAACCTATAGAGACATGACAAACACAAAGGGCATCTGCCTTGGGTACAGCAACTCCATATTGGCTCTCTACTTGGGCGGAAATCGTTAGTCTACTAATGTCAACATCCGACTTGTTTAGTCACAGATAGTGCACACCTTCCTTCTGCACTATCTTGGATGGCGGTGCGCATGGCAAAGTCATAACAGTAATCTTATAAACTCCATTTTCTTGAACACTTTTTTAAATGTATTTCTTTTGAGAATTCGAAAAAGAGATTAAGCATTTTCAAAACAATTACATCAAGTGAAGACTAGGAGAGGCACGGCAAAGCGTTTAGCTTCCGAACCGAGGGTCCCGAATTCGAATCCTAGAGAAGACTGGGATTTTCAACTTCGGAATCCTTAGGCGCCTCTGAGTCTACCCAGCATTAATGGGTACCTGACATTAGTTGGGGAAAAGCAAAGGCGGTTGGTCGTTAACCGTAGGCCACAAAAACAGATGAACTTTACATCATCTGCCCTATAGACCACAGGGTCTGAAAGGGGAATTAGTTAGGCCAGGTTCACATCTAACTTTGCATTAACTTGCACCTATCCTTTGATCTGCTGGACCGTTGGGGCACTACACAAGATCTGTCAACCTTTTTCCTCCATTCTTATCTCTCATTTGTCTTTGATATAATTTCATTTGGATGTTCTTTCTGAAAATATTGAAGCCTGCCTGGGTGGACCAATTCGGGGGCCGATTTTAAGTTTGTGTTTCCACACAAACTGTCTTTGTAACCTTGTTTTTTATAAATTTGTTTCCACACAAACTGTCTTTGTAACCTTGTTTTTTATAAATTTGTTTCTTGGAAAAAGTACATTGGCATATTTGTACCAGGTGTAAATTTGCTTACTAGTAAAGATTATATTATTTTTAGCTGATACATATTTAAATACTTTATGATATAGAACAATATATGTGTGTATGCGTGTGTAAAAGATAGATAGATAGATAGATAGATAGATAGATAGATAGATAGATAGATAGATAGATAGATAGATAGATAGATAGATAGATAGATAGATAGATGATAAATGGGTGGATGGATGGATGGATGGATGGATAGATAGATAGATAGATAGATAGATAGATAGATATCGTTGCAACTCTAGGGTAGTCACTCAACGAAAAGGAAGATAGATAGATATATATCTTTATCTAATTGAAACAAATCAATCTAATTTAAATCTGCGTCTACGGCTTTTTTTTTTTTTTGCATAGAATTTTCAATCTACCTACTACATAGGACCTCTCAAGTCTTTAGTTTGGATTTTGTTGACCTCTCACTTTACAATTCGTAGGTCAAATCGAGTTCAAAGTTCAAAGTGTTAGCCATTAACGACTAAGCCAATGGTAATGTAAAAATAAATTATTAACATTTTAGATACACGCTTTAGCTTTACTTTTAAGATTTATTCATTTCTTTGTTTTTGTTTTGTATCATACGCACTAGATGAGTGATATACAAATTAAAGGGTCAAGGGTCATATCCGGCTAGTGTAGGTATAAGAGAGAGAGAGAAAGAAAGAGAAAGAGAGTTGTGTAATGTATACCACAACGAAAATGATTATTTTTCTTTTATCTGTAACAATGATGTGTATTTCTTTCTTTTGACCAGGGCCTCAACGGACCTAGCGCCGGCTAAGCACCTTATGATGGAGATGAACACGTCAGTCTTATGAGTGGATCAATACTCAGTTGTGCGCTCAGCAGGTGGGACAGTCTTCAAAGTCCACTCTTTTGCTGACCGATCAATACTTCGCCATTCTCCAGCAGACATCTCAAATACCTTCTCCAGAAACCCCGGACCCATCTAGTTCACTATTTGCTCCAATTATCTGAAGACTTGATTAGAGATATAATCCTGCGGGCTTGAACTGAAGAAACATACGAGGGAGTTAACCTCTCATTACTTCAGAGTTATCAGGTTGCAATCTATGAACTACGAAAGAGTGTTTCGCATTCCTCAGCAACATTGATGCAGTAATATGGAAGAAGTCTCAAAATCAAAGAACGTTAACTGAACGAGAGGAAAAAAAAATATCTTTCAAAATTATAGCTTTGAAAAATCGTTTATTTTTTGCTCAATACTATAATTATTTTGAAAAGATTAAGAATTCTGTACAGAGATATGGAAATGAAAAAAAATTAATCTGTATTTCATTCTGTGTCACGGATTTCCAATTTAATTTGACAAAACTCCAACAAATAAAGATTTCTTTTTTTGCTAAGACTAGCAACTCCTGGTCCATAAGCAAAGTGACGTATCGATTTAAGTTCTCATTGGGAAATTGCTTGTTAAGAAATCTGGACCTTATATTCGATTCTCATTAACATTTGAACATCGATTCCAGACTCATCTGTTTCTCATTAGCCTCCACGTGGCAATCTATTGATAAAAAAAGAGAGAAGTCAATTTATATGTAAAAAAAAAATATAACAAGACTATATACTTCTATGTACACTGTAGATCTATAGAACAAGATAAATGCTAGAACTGTATGTCTACTTTGAAATGATGACAAAACTTCACTGGCTTAGGAGGATGGTTGAAATTTAAACACTGGTGTCCTATGGAATGAGATCTCTTGAGAATCGTGAAGTTTATATTATTGGCTTCTGCTAGCACTCCAAGAAATCACAACGCAAATTGATCTTACCCGATCTCACTCACTTGCAGACTCCAGCATATCGATTGACGTCTGGACAAAGTGGTTATTCCTCACCAGCCGCCTCGCTGCGACCATTCCACCACTTCACGAGCCCACCCACCATTCCACCACTTCACGAGCCCACCCATCTCTGACATCCTACCACCCCCCTCCCTGTGACGTTTCCCGAGTGCGTCTCTCTTCGGCAGGGTACACGACAATGAATTTAGAAATTCCAGACGGCCTGGGCGACCTGCTCAGAGACTTCACCGTGGCCGTGCTGAAAGAGCGGCCTGGGGACCTGTATGACTTCGCTGTGGACTACTTCACCAAAGCCAGGGACGCCAGGAAGCCGAAGGACGTTCCTATGTATATCATCGTGGAGGACGATGACGAAGCGGGAGAGCCGGACCGCACCGCCTTCAAACCCAAGTCCACGACAGGTCGTTACGCTCGCAGGCAGTCCGTGTCCGCCGAGAGATACAATCCGGAAGAAGATGAGGACGACGATGATCATATCATCTACCCGAAAACGGACGAGCAGCGCGAGAGACTGACCAAGACTGTTAGCGGTATTCTGCTCTTTCGCTCCTTGGAGCCGGAGCAAACGCAACAGGTTATCGACGCTATGTTTGAGAAAAAAGTCTCCCCCGGGGAGACGGTGATTCGCCAAGGAGATGACGGAGACAACTTTTACGTCATCGACAACGGCGTTTACGACGTCCTGGTGGATATCAAGGGAGAGGAGAAGAAAGTCCACCAATTCGACAACAGGGGGAGCTTCGGGGAGCTAGCCCTCATGTATAACATGCCTCGTTCTGCCACTGTTCGCTCCGTCACAGACGGCACGCTATGGGCCATGGACCGTAACTCCTTCCGGAAAATCGTCCTGAAATCTGCCTTCAAAAAGCGAAAGAAGTACGAGACCTTACTGGAGAGCGTCAACATCCTACAGAACCTCGATCGCTACGAACGCATGACCCTAGCCGACGCTCTCGTCTCTCGGGTCTACCAAGATGGCGAGCCCATCATTCGGCAAGGAGACGACCCCGACGGGGTCTACTTCGTCGAAGAGGGTCACATCCGCATCACCATTTCCTCCCCGGATGGTACGGAGACCGACATCGGCACCAGGACGACCAGCACCTACTTTGGGGAGCTGGCCCTCATCGAGAACAAACCTCGCACTGCCAACGTGTATGCCGTTGGTAAAGTGAAAGTAGCATTCCTAGAAAGGGACTGTTTCGAGAGACTTCTAGGCCCTTGTGTTGAAATCATGAAGAGAAACAGTCAACAGTACACCATGTTTGTATCCAATTAACTGGACTTAACAAATAGTCAAGTTTATTCTAATACTAGAGGAAATATTTCCTTTTTGTCCAAACATAATACTAGAACATATCTCGGAGTATTTCGGAGGAGAACCTAAAAGAGACTTCATTTCTTTGTGATCAATATTTATATCTTTGGATTCATCACCAGATGATGGGTATATAATCGCATTTCGTTTGGAAGGATTACTTTGCATTTTGATATGTATACAAAGTGGATATTGATGAGGATATATTCTTCTTGTTGTTTTTTTTTAACGGCATCAACAAATCACATAAATCTATAGTTTGTATGAAATTGTTACCTATCTTAAATCTTTTCTATAATTTGAAAAAGTCCAAGTTAATAAAACTTTGCTTCAGGCACGGTGACTGTCAATTCATTCGTTTATTATTCATACGCATCGGAAATATAAGAGAAAAAAAGGGGGAATAAAGGTGTTTCTGTGTATGGTTGTCATGGTTTCAAATCAATCAGAAGAAGACGCTTTATGCATCAATTTAATTCTCGGATGACGTCATCAAAGTTTGGTGTAAAAAGATAAAGCAAGCACACGAGGTGACGCGCACACACGTACTACACAAAACCATGAATCGATAGAGACAAAACAAAATATTTATATCACTATTTGCAGTCGTCTCACAGCCATGTTGAGGGGGGCAGAGCGGTTTCTGTTCAACACGTGCAGGCCTACGTAAGAAGCAGAGATAGTATATTTTAGTCATTACAGCGCCAGGGAATGGTTGCTTTCAAATCAATGTCAGAGCCAGGACAAGTGTGCGTTGTTTTCACGACTAGATCCAGAGCTTGTTTTTCGTGGGAATAAATGTCTACGATGGACAGGAGCTGGAATTCCACCCTAGTTTTGTCTTTTATTGATACGGTCAAGTGAAATATTGATGTATTTATGTATTCTTTCCCCCTCCAGTTATTTCTTGAAATATCTCGTCAGTTCTCTTGGACGGAAGGAAATGATTAGCTTAATTGTATGTGAGAGACTAATCTGATTGGCTTGTGTGTGTGTGATTAGCTTGTGTGTGTGATTGGCTTGTGTGTGTACTAATTCCCATATTTCTTGTTTCACAATATAATCTTTTCATTTGATTATGATTTGTTTAATCTAGCAAATTTAGATTTAAAGTAGGCAAAAATGTATTTGACATTTCAGTATGAGAGCATTGAGAGCCATGTTTGGATGGGACACTTGCATGTATGTTGGGATTCTTTTTTTTTTAATACTTTTACCAACATAATTATTTATTACCCACTTACAAGTATTAAAAAAGTATATTAAAAGTCACGCCATCAACAGTTCTGTGTGAACATTTTGTCTGCTGACACATTCATCGTATGAGAACTCCTCCCCCTCATTTAATAATCATTTGATTTATTCCACAATGGAATAGAGAGCTTGCTACTATATATGATTTAAATTTCTAAAGTTAAACTATTATATATATATTTATATATATATATATATTTTATATATATATGTACGATTGTAAAATATAGAGTATAGACACAACGCTACTACTAAATAACTTACACAATAGTTACGTGTTAGAATCTTTGTGTTGTCACCATCTTTTTATTTTGCATATAGTGATCAATCTTTAAACTGTCAGTGACCCACTACAGTAAACCATTCTGATTAGTTTTTTGGTTTTTAAAGTCAGTTCACTGGAAAGTCAATTCACAGAACATGTCAGTGTCTGAAGGCCTCCAGCAGACTTGGAGTTTGGGTGTAGGAGGATGACAAGTCCAAACATTTTTAAAAAATCAATAACTTTTTTTTAAACCAAACAATTTTGTTTCTGGTATTCGTTGTTTTGAGACGAAGATCATTTCATAAATAGAACATGACAGTGTCTGACATAGTGGGTTTTTTTTTTTACTAACTTCTGTTTTCTTGTTCGAAATGGCGATTCTATGTTTGGGTCTCTTTATTTCTTTCATTTAGCATCCAATTGTCACTACAAGCTGTTGCAGAAAGCACACTACTGTCACTGAAGGGATTGACACTTTCACACTACTGTCACTGAAGGGATTGACACTTAGTACACTACTGTCACTGAAGGGATTGACTCTTAGTACACTACTGTCACTGAAGGGATTGACACTTTCACACTACTGTCACTGAAGGGATTGACTCTTTCACACTACTATCACTGAAGGGATTGACACTTAGTACACTATTGTTACTGAAGGGATTGACACTTAGTACACTACTGTCACTGAAGGGATTGACTCTTAGTACACTATTGTCACTGAAGGGATTGACTCTTAGTACACTACTGTCATTGAAGGGATTGACTCTTAGTACACTATTGTCACTGAAGGGATTGACTCTTAGTACACTACTGTCATTGAAGGGATTGACTCTTAGTACACTATTGTCACTGAAAGGATTGACTCTTAGTACACTATTGTCACTGAAGGGATTGACTCTTAGTACACTACTGTCATTGAAGGGATTGACTCTTAGTACACTATTGTCACTGAAGGGATTGACTCTTAGTACACTACTGTCATTGAAGGGATTGACACTTAGTACACTATTGTTACTGAAGGGATTGACACTTAGTACACTACTGTCACTGAAGGGATTGACTCTTAGTACACTATTGTCACTGAAGGGATTGACTCTTAGTACACTACTGTCATTGAAGGGATTGACTCTTAGTACACTATTGTCACTGAAGGGATTGACTCTTAGTACACTATTGTCACTGAAGGGATTGACTCTTAGTACACTACTGTCATTGAAGGGATTGACTCTTAGTACACTATTGTCACTGAAGGGATTGACTCTTAGTACACTACTGTCATTGAAGGGATTGACTCTTAGTACACTACTGTCATTGAAGGGATTGACTCTTACTACAATATTGTCACGGAAGGGATTGAATGCCTGCACACAAATGTCTCTTAAGCATTGACTGCCAGCACCCAAATAACACTGAAGGCAATGACTGCCAACCCCCAAATATCACTGAAGGCAATGACTGCCAACCCCCAAATGTTAATGCAGTCATTTACTGGTTGACATTAAGGCATTGGCTCGAAGTGTTTTAGACTGTGGTTCTATGTGGGTTTTAAGAGATAACTTTAAATAATCTTCTTTAACTGCACATTAGATTGGGCGTTATACGCCAATTTCTTTTATAAGCATTCTCTTGTAAAATAGGCTTTATAGCCATTACATTTCTTATATTCTAGTAAGTCGTTTATATCAATATAACAAAGACGTATTTTCGCTGGCGTTGCTAAAAGAACATGTCACAGGAAATTGAGATGGCTGTGACAAGATGAAACTGCAGTGAATTGAAGGGACACAACTGTTGGTCTTGTTCACTTGTTTCTTTCAAGCCTGTGATGTTTTGTTTTTCAGTTTAATATTAATTCAAGTAAAACAAAACAAAAATATTTCAAATTGATTTATAAATATAGCTCCTATTGTATGTTTTGTACACTACAATACCCAAGATTTTAATATATATTTTATAAGCTTCATTCTTGCTTTTGAATTATTTTTTTAAATAAATTATTTAATTTCCAAAGTCTATATCTTTCGTAGTAGTGTTCCGTTTCTGTGTGTGTGTGTATCCATTTAGTCTCTCTATTTATTTTATGTTTTATTATTCAATATATCATTATTTGTTTTGTTACTTTTCTATATTATCATTTTTAATTGCTTTCTTTTAGGTCTTGCTATAATAGTACCCTTATTTGTACAAATAGATGAATATAACATGTCTCATATAATGTACTACTCCTGCTTAGTACTTAAGTACTTGAAGATATTAACTTCTGTTGATTGCAATGTCTACCTGAGTTTCTTGAATTTATGCTGTGAAAATATTCATCTTTACTATGATGGACGATATATATGAAATGTTTCAAAAGCCAAAACTACCAGCTTATGAGTATGTAATGTGTAGTAGGATTTCCTACTGAGGTCTGTCTAACCAGGGAACTGGTGACTGTTGGCTTCAGGTACAGAAAATTAATCTAATGATATAATCTTATTCGTAAAGTGAAACTTTTTTCTTATACTAATTGAGACTCTTTTGTCTCTTCACTTTGAGTTGAACAGAATGTTGTTGTTGTGTTTTTTAAATCTCAAAGTTTGTGTCAGATCTTTGCTTTTTAATTTGATCTCTAGACAAGATAAGAGTGGGACGACACTGTGATACCCAGAAACATTATATATATTTCACTCTCCAATTTTCGGCGATTAGTAAAGAACTGATGTAAATGTGTGTATTGTACAGTTATTACCAAAAGTTCAAAAATATATTTTTTGTTCAGATGTAACCGATATACTAATGGTCCACTAGTAAATAAATCTAAACTCTATTATACTTTGAAAAAAAGAAAAGTTTTCATAAGCTTTTCCCTGCATGAGACAACGAATGTGAGAGGTTTCTATCATTCTCTTATAAGATTTCGGCTCTAGTATAGATCTGGATGAGTTAGAAGTGAAGTTTGTGTGTGTGGACTCTCCGTCAAAGTTTCCAGGGATATTATAAGTAAGAATAGATTACAGATATTTTATGGTGCTGTTTCTTTTGAATATACTTAGGCAAAATATCAGGAATATGGGAATCTTTTGTATTTAGATCAAGAATGTTAAAAGTGAATAACATTTTTTTTCTCTTCACTTAAGAGCAAATTCACGGAATCCTTACTGACTATCTAGTTTCTAACTATCGGTATTGACAGCATAATAAAACTAGACTACATAGTTATAGTTATCTAAGGTGATGTCCTTTATAGCGGTTTGAAAACATTAGGAACAAAGTATCAACTTTATCGACGCATTCTCTTCAGTAAGAGATCAGCGTACAGTAGTATAGAAACTTGTATCGCAATTATTCAAGATTATAACAAACAAAATAGGAGAATAAATTGGATTGTAGGATTGTAAGCTGATTTCTTTGTTTTTGTTCTAGCATAATGGTGGCTGCGCTACACGGAAGACACTCGTTTAATTCCGACAGAAACAATAGTGGGCTATTAATGCCAACTTGTTAGGATTTAGATCTATATGCTGATTCATGGGACGTTTTATATGCTGATTCAGACAGTCTCATGTTAATAGGAAAAAATGATGCTATAAAATGCTCAATACGTTTTAGTATTAATGTTTATTATCAGTGTCTATTCGTATTGTCCATATGGTCGCCTTGAGAAAAATAGTGAATATAGCTAGTTTTTTTTTTCGTTCCTTTTCCCTGGCTCTACATAATACTTCACTGAAGGTTCATTCTGTGTGATTGGTATTTGATTTGTAGACTGAATACCTGTAGCACAAATATTTATGTATAATACAGCATTAGTAATGCTTTAGCCTGGCAACTGGGCTATTTATAACTTCATGTAGTGCGCTATTTTTTCAAGCTGATCTACATATGACAAGCTTAGCCAATGAAGAGTAAAGGTACAGTTTAACGTCTACATTAAGTGCTGTACAATACAAGTGTAATGCTCATTCTTTGCTCATACATGTGTGATGTCCTTTGTTTAGTCTTGACAGTATGTTAGCTCGCTGCACTTTCAAGATTCTAGCCGCGTGGCGTTGGGTTATGTTCTGGGTGTCTACTGCATGTGTTCGAGACGACCCTTCGATGTATCGATCTATCTCACTCCTCCGAAATCCCTCTCACAACGCCTTAGTGATCGTGTTGCTTCCCCACCCCCTCTTCTCCCCCAAATCTCGTTCTTCTCCCCTTATGTTCAATCTAGTAACCTTAACTCTCACATTGATTCGACATTCACTTCAGCACATTTTCTTATTCGGTGTGGAGAGTTGTCTCTCCTCGCCCCTCCAAGTGTCCATGTTCCATTAGTAATTGTGTATTGTTATTTGAATTATAAACATACTTTTCGATTGCTATTTGTTTTATCCATGAGAAGTAATTAGTGACATAATGATGTATATTAATATGTATGCCAGAAGACCCCGCCAGTTACTTGAATGAATGGTTAATGTGTGTGCTTATATGTGATAATCTGTTTCTAATAAAACACATATATCTATTGTGTTTTTTCCTCGTGGTATTTTCTTCTCTGAATGTCTGTCCCTCGTGCATGTATGTTTGTATGTGTTTGTATGTGTTGGCTATTTCGTTTTCTATTCACTATTCCTTTAGGTTTGTATATACTGAAGTGCAACTGTAATAAAAGATACAACTTCAATGAACTTTCAGTTGTTTTTTTTTTGTTTGTTTATTTTGTAGGCATAGACTTTGTATTCACTCACTCTCTCTCTCTCTCTCACTCTCTCTCTCTCTCTCTCTCCCTCTCTCTCTCATTCACTTCATTGTAACAATCAGCAGAAATTAGTAGTGAGAAGGCTGCTGAAAAAAAAATGTTGAACTTTAAACAGGATATTGTACTCCTATACATTCATCATTATCTACTTGTTTTGAGCCAAAGGTCCTTATTTCTTCTTTCGTAAAAAAAAATATAGACGGAATCAAAGATGACATGATTGGTGTGTGACTTATCGACCTAACAAGAGAGCATGGAAACCTCCCAGTTCCCCCCTACTCTTACAGGTCAACAAGCTAAAGCATGCATATCATAGAGCTAATAACCATCCTTTATTTGATATGTTTATCAGTAATTTACAAACCTTATATCAACTTACTATATGTATATGGTAAAAGGTTTGTGCACGTTATTTCTCTCAAACCAAATCTCGGATCAAGCTGAAAGTTTGCAATTATTTCTTGTACCTGGCAACACAAGAATCAGTTTTAAAAAAAAAACAAGATTACAAAGAGAGTTTGTGTTACACAAACTCAGAGACGGCCCCCGTCGAAGTCGGATCCCTGTCGGATCTGCATATTCGCAAATAATATTCAAGAGGTGATTTAATTTTGATGTAAAATGTTTTACACGTTTCGGATGTTCCTTCAGAGTTGAAGATAATTACTTCCTAGTCCAAACCTCCCGCAGGACGACGGGGGATGGGAGCGGGCAGGGTTTGAACCCTGGGCCATCCATAAATCTGAACGACAGTCCAGCGCGCAAACCGCACGACCAGGCAGCCATCCGATGGTCAAAAGTAATAATGTTTCAAAGATTCATTTGCCGTAAATTTAAATTTAATAAAAAAAATAGTAGATTAGTTTTAGTATATTAAAACATTACAATATTGATCAAAACGTTTGGAAATGAAAATCTACACTTTTTTTTTACACTTTAAGTTTAGAAATTGAAATTCTACATCTTAATCTAGTCTATTTTAGTCTAAACTAGATCTAGAAATTCTAGATCTAGACTCTAAAATAATTTTAATTAGAATATAAATCCAGATCTAGATATACTGTAATAAAAATCTAGATCTAGTTTAAAAAATCTAGATTAGATCTAAATCAAGATATCATTCCTTTTTTAAACGCGAGTCACATAACGAGGCTTAATAAACATTACTATACCGAGTTCTTTTTTCATTTCATTTGAAGAATTAATTCCATATAACGTCAGAGGGAAAAAAAACACTACGTCACACGGCCTAGCTAGACTAAAAATCGCCTTCAACTATAAGAGCCATTTATCGAGTGTTCATAGACTTTGGTGCACCGAGTGCGTTCTTTAAGCATTTCATTTAAAGAATTCATTCCATATGACGTCAAAGGAAAAAAAACACTACGTCACACGGCCTAGCTAGAATAAAAATCGCCTTCATCATTACGAGCCTTTTATCGAGTGTTCATAGACATTGGTGCACCGAGTGCGTTCTTTTAGCATTTCATTTAAAGAATTCATTCCATGTGACGTCAAAGGAAAAAAAAACACTACGTCACAAGGCCTAGCTAGACTAAAAATCACCTTTATCAACACGAGCCATTTCTCGAGTGTTCATAGACATTGGTGCACCGAGTGCGTTCTTTTAGCATTTCATTTAAAGAAATCATTCCATGTGACGTCAAAGGAAAAAAAAAACACTACGTCACACGGCTTAGTTAGACTAAAATATGTTTTCATTAATACAAGCAATTTTTTCGAGGGTTAATAGACATTGGTGCACTGAGTGCGTTCTTTTAACATTACATTTAAAGAGTCCATTCATATGACGTCAAAGAAAAAAAAATTCCATTACCTCACAATAGGCTAGTACCGGTACCAAAAAAAAAAATGTCTTTATTTACACGAGATATTTAACGAGGGTTCATAGACATTGGTGCACTGAGTTCTAATAGATATTATTTAAAAAGGATCAAAGCCACATTGTTTTTGCGTTTTGTCTGTCAGTCGGTCTGTCCGTTATCTTGATATAAAAAAAAACAACTAAAAGTTATTAAAAATTGATTAACCTTTATTTTACGTTTCAAAACATCGCAATAATTTTTAGGTATGAACACAATTGAAAAGTTTATATAATAGATTGTTCCGGATGTTTGTATAAATAGTAAACGAAAAAGAGAATTTCAGATAAATGTAATACCGTTAATTAAATTTTTTGGATGGTCTCGTATAAAAATTAGATGTACTACAGCCACGTGGAGAGATTTTCATACCTTACTTTGGTGTTTGGATTCTGTTTTCCTTAAAAATCGGAACATAATATTAACGATAATTAGATTTTTTAATGTTTCAGGTAGAAAGTTAAATGTACTGTAAGAGAGTAGTGAGTTAAAATATTTTTCATAAAAATCCGTAAAAACATTATTTCGTAAATGAGAAGATTATTTGTTTATTAATTAGAAGAGGGAGTTCAAACAATTATTTGGCGTTAGTAGATTTTTAAATAAATTCGGAAATTTCTGGCAACGATTTGTAAGAAACAAAATCAGGAACTTTCTTTATCGATTACAAAACTTCTATGTTATGTTTATACAAGAAAATTAAATGTCTAAAAAGTAATTTTCAGTAATCAATTCTAGTAAATTACTTTTTTTAAAAGCCTTATGCGATTTCAAACAATCATTAGGCATAATTCATGTTTTATAAAACAATATCCGGAACATTTTTACACTTAATGAAATATAAGTCAGTATAGAGATTATGATTTAGCATTAATATGCTATTTACATAAAAAACGGAGCAACATATTATTGATAATGTGTTTTTGCAACGTTTAAGCATGGAAATTGAATGTAATATAAGTTAGAAGAGCAAACAAACATTTGTTGGCGTTGATTAGTTTTGCACAAAAAAATCCGGAACAATCAATTTTAGATACTTAAAACTATTGAGATGTTATGGTAGGAACATTAAAGGGTAAATCAGATTTTCAATAGCTTTTAGAGTTCTAGTTTTTTAAATCTAATCGTGACGGACAGACCGACCAACAGACAAAACGCACAAAAATAAGCTTCTTTTATTCGGATGTGGGCACTAAACAAAAAATAAATAAAACCTGATTTTTAAAAAAAGTTTAAGGAATTGGTTTAGCACCTGATCATGTTGCGACGTTACGCTACTGCACGAAAATCGCTGCATAAAAAGTCCATTTAAAAAATGTGCGTGATATTTACATACAAAGTGCATTATTAGCCTTTATAAACAAACAGAAATGTTTTCTTTTAATTTTAGCAGCTAGTTGACCAGAAAAAACGACTTTAACTATTATTTGTATTTGTTTTAAACATTTCCTGTACATTTTAAAAATATATTTGACTTAGTGATACTGAAAATACACAAAAATTGTCCATCTTTGTTATCATATTGTAACATTGCCTCCCTTACATTTACGTAATTGTTTTAGAATTGGTGTATTTTTATGAAAAAATCGCTTGCATAATTAATTTTATAAATTAAACGGTTTGCTTTTAGAAAACCAAAAGTAGCCGTTGCACCTAAACTTTTCAAGCCGGATTTAATGATAAAATAATATTTTTCATATCTCTTCTAGTTTTCGAGATCTGAGTGTGACAGACGGACAGACGGACAGACGGACAGACGGACATTTTGCACAAACCTAATAGCGGCTTTTTCCCCTTACGGGGGCCGCTAACAACAACAATTAGTTACATAACTATTGGTAATTTATCATTTTGTTTTGGTATCTTGAACTAGGATAACAAATCATACTTAACAGATGTGGTGGTATAGGTTGATTTAGTTCCCTTGAGGAACCTTGAGCCCCCAAGTGAACATTTTGTTATGCATTTAAAAAACATTCATAAAGATACTTTTTCCACTCCTTTCCCAACTGGTCCAGACATGTGATAGTATCATAGCGCATTGAGAAAGCTAAACAAAAATAACTGGTAAAAATATTTCTAATCACACAAGATTTATATGTCTAGGTCAACCATACATATAATTATATGACTGATCCAAACTAATTGATACAATTACACTTAATATAAGCTTTAGTTTTAAAAAGTATTTTTATGTTATTCTTTTTTTTTCTGGTTCGTTTTTTTGAATTAGGACATTGTTGTTGTTAGTTGGTATTGTGTTGTTTTTTTTTTCTTATAACGCAGGAACATTAGGGGGAAAAGGGGGGGGGGAGGGGGGAGTTCTTTCAAAGATTTAAGAGCAACTTTGATACGTTGAACTGAACTGAAAGATACAAATGTTTTAATCTCACAGCAAATGTTGCCACTGGCCGTTAAACGACAACAACCAAAGAAGTATGCAATAAAGAACACATAGTTGAAACGCTCTGTCTGTACATTACATTACATCGAGGTTAGATGTCTAATAGGATATAATATTGACTCAAACATCTGTTGTGTTAATCCATTGCTCTGGGCATATCGGCGATATAGTACTTCTATAAACTCATGTAATATACTTCAGTAAACCCATATATTGTCCTTCAATAAACACATATAATGTACTTTAATAAACTCATATAATGTACTGCAATAAACCCTTAAAATGTACTTCAATAAACCCACATAATGTACAATAAACCCATATAATGTCCTTCATGAAGCCCATAAATTGTACTTCAATAAACCCGTATAAAGTACAAGGACACCCCACAAAACCTATTTGAAACATTATCTAATTTCACAATGTATAATCATATAGTTGAGATCGCACTAAGACCCTTCTTTGTCTTTTGTGAAGTATTATTTATATTTGTAGTATTTGATTAAATCGCATTTTTTTTTAAATGTTATTCTTATTAAGGAAGTGAAATTACAAACTTGAAAAGCTTAAAAGTAATTAAAATATTTCCACAAGCTTTGTTACACCTATAATAATATATTCAATATTTTAAATTAATTTAAAATATTTAACAACTCTTTTATTTATAAATAATTTATGGAAATAGTAATTAAGACAATGCTTATTACCAAATCTATAACAAAGTTTTTTGTTTCTTTACATTAATATACAGTATTTGATATAATTCACACATATCTGACACACTATCTATCCTTCCATTCCAATCGTCTGATTCGCTTCAAAAGGCATGTCTCCCCTATACTTGTTCATTTTCTATTTTTGAAAAAGTTACTTAGTTACATCTAATTGGTTGATTTTTTAAAGTAATGTGTGTGTTGTCATCGATCGTGAGTTTGTATGCAAAATTTGATTACTATTGGATTGAGAATTTGTGGTCAAATTTCAATGGCTAAAATCCAAACATACAAGAGACATACAGAGTAACTAAATATAAGCTTTGTAATAAACATTTACTAATAGCGTAATATCAAAGGGACACTACCAAGCACTTATTTATATAGAATAATTTATTTGTATATTAACTTGTGCTTGTGCCTTTACAAATTATTTCTGTTAGATTTATTAAAATGTACAATTTACGTAAGCCAGGATAATACTATAATATTATTTATTTACACACACACACACACACACACGCAAATATTCAACGAGTAAGGGAAGTAAGTCTACATGTGTACATCTAAAGAGAAACGTAAACTTAGAGAGATTTCTGACACCAAAATGTACAAGTTACGGAGGCACAACATACACTCTTATTACATAATGAATATAAACAAATATTCAGAGACAAAATATTTTTTTAGAGAAAAAATAATAATAATAATAATAATCTTTATTATCCGTAAGGAAATTTGTCTTACAATTTGTGCATTACACCAAACAAAAAACATTATAACTATAAGAAACCAAAGTGTACATTCGGTGGTGATATAATGAAACTATAAGAAAATCGTAAGGAAATGAAAAGAGAGATTTCGGAATAAATAGATAATGTCAAGGACGCCACATTGAAAGATCCCTGTTGCCAACTATACAATGAAAATTACTTTGTATTACAAGCAAAAGGGTGAAGAAAGCTGATCCACACAGCAAGTGACAAATGCACACAAATTATTATTTATTTTACTAAAATTAATCGCTTATTAGTAATTGCGTATTCTGCTCACTAGAAACACCAACAAAAAAGGCTAGCTATTTAGGGAACTGCTTCCATGTATAATTATTTCAAATACGAATAATTATTTTTTTTCGAAAGCTCCACAGATAGTTCTCACACTATTTGGATTTACGGAGACCGCAACAAGATTAATATAGAATTTTGACCCCACGATAACCTGCTACTATCAAAAATGCAACCAACCTTTAACTCATCATAAGGTCCGCTGGGCTCGCTAAAAGATTTCCTTCAGGGAACAGTACCAGGAAAAAGAAGAAGCCGCAGACAGAGAAAGTGATGGGTAGACAATATAAAAGAATGGGCAGACCTGTGATTGAAAGTAATTCTATCCAATGCAATAGACAGAGATCTTGTATGATGCCCCTACGGTTTAACGGACTAAGGGATAGGTACAGGTGAAGGTGAAGGTGAAGGTGAAGGATATTTGGATTTATTCGTGAAAAAATAGAGACGTAAAGTACATGACTACACAAACCCAGTTAGAGCCTCAAAACAAGAAGACTTTTTGAGGGCGGGAGCATGATATACGCAAACAATGTAAGGTATCCTTTGTTATGCTAAACACAGACATTTTAAATGTATATCTTTTGTTATCAACACTCTAACCAATAATAAAACAATGATTGGGTTTGAAATTTTCTTAGGGAAGGTTTTGACACTGAGGAGGTATGGACCAACAGACCCTCCCGTAGCCTCTGGCTCCCTGATAAATCAAGTGTTTGTTTTCCAATGAAATAATGCAATGTTTTTATTCAGCAGAATATTTTCTTTTGTAAATTACAAATTTTAAAAAATGTTGAAACAAAACAAAATTGACAAATGCCAATAAATTCCTAGTTAGGTTGAACAAACCAGAAACATTGGGTCCTACTATATGCCTCTTACACTTTGTGACAATCTATACGCGCCTTTATTTGTCTTTTACTAGCCAATGGACCTCATTCACCAATCGTAAACAAACAACATTTAGCCACGTGGTGCTCCATCTCTTCTATATAATTTACGATCTAATGTTTAATTCATGATGGTTGTCAAGTGACAGTTTTTTCCGTTGTTTTATCAATAAGATCACGTGACTAAATGTTGTTTGTTTACGATTGGTGAATGAGGTCCATTGTCATTTGTTCATATAAAATATCGAATTTAATATAACTCCAAATGCAGAAGAGCAAAAAATCAGGTCAAGGACGTCTATTTGCATGTCAATCTGTTGATTTGGTTATGAATTATTTCTGAGCAAGGCAGACGATAGCAATGGCGGTGGGTTAAGTGGTGGACATGTTGGATCTGTGCAACATTCTTCTCAGATGCAGACGTCGCTTTCAAAGAAGAAAAAAAAACTAAGCTTCTCTCTTCTATATTACCTTACAAAACTTTTTTTTTTACTAATAATTACTTTGTTTTATTCCTTCTTTCTTTCTACTTTCTCAGAGTCTCTAGACCTGCTCACTGGGGGTACTTAGAAACACTAGGACATTGACCACTGTAGATCAATATTAGACACTCAGTAACATACGATTTTACTAAATAAATCCACACAAATAAAATAAATCCACCACACTTCCAGCTCTCCAAGCAGTGCATGTTTTTATATTTAGAACAACTCGTGACTTCGAAACGTTGGTATTTCACCTGTCCCAAAAAAAATGTGAAATTATGAAAGAGTTAACAGTGGTGTGCCTTAGAATCCCACTCGGGGTTACGGTATAGAGAAAAGTAAGTAGCATATAGTTCTAAGGTGAGACTGATATTATTGGTTCTTTTTTGTTTTTTAAGTATGAAAGAGTTTCATTTCTTCCCAGGCTATGAATGAAAAAAGCATACGTAAAATCTCTAGTAATCCACTCTGTCTATCTAGTACACATCTTGTTAACATTATTCGTCCACTTCTCATACTTGATTCAAGTTGAAATTTTGAAGTAATTCATGGCAACACGTGAATCAATAAAAAATTATCAATTAGTTAATCAATAAGTGATAATTAATTTTCTTTTTTTTTTAGAACAAGAGAGTTAAGCAGTACAATATTGAGAGATATGACAGTTATTTTGCGGTTCTTCCCCTAGATAAGTTTCTTTCTTTTTTAAAGTTTTTTTTTTTTTTTATTTTGCTGTCCTCAACGGCTGTGCATAGAACAAAACCAACCTATTCATAATAATAATACGTTCGGTGGTGATCAAATGGACTGACACCGACCTACATGACATTGACAGACTCACTAGAAAATTACTAACCAAATTCCGATGCCTACACCCCAAGTCCTCCACCATAAGGTTTTACCTGCCCAGGAAGGATGGGGGTCGTGGATTGCAGAACATCTTCAAATTGTGTAAGATGCAAGTTTTAAAAATACGATCAAAACTGCTCGCCTCCAGCAACCAATTAGTTTCCTTTCTACGCAAATATGACTCCGATGCAACCCCTCTGAACCTACACAATACTGATGTCAATGTCGGTTTGGACGACGTAGGGCATGAGATTCGCCAATGGGAAGAAAAAACACTCCACGGAAAATTTCCGGCTTCATTACATGGGGACAACATCGACAAGGCTGCCTCCTTAACATGGCTCAAAGCAGGTCATCTCTACCCTGAAACAGAAGGCTTTGTTACAGCAATACATGACAGAGTAATCAGGACAAAAAATTACGAAAAGCATATCCTGAAACTCAATGTTGTCGACAAATGCCGAAAATGTGGAAATGTGGGCGAGTCAGAATCAGCCTACCTAGGTCGCCATAACCAAGTTGCAAAGTTAATACACCAACACCTGGCTTTGATGTACAATTTGTTCGGTAAGGACACTCCTCCTTATAAATACTCTCCACAAGAGGTTCTCGAGTCTACTGAACATCTACTGTACTGGGATAGGCCTATTCTGACCGACAAAACGGTAGATTTCAATCGCCCGGATCTGCTGTTCATCGATAAAAAAGAAAAAACCGCTACCATTATCGATATCGCCGTACCACATAATTTAAGAAAAACTGAGATAGAAAAACAAAGAAAATATGGGAACCTAGGCTTGGAGATTAAGCGTCTATGGAAATTGTCCAAAATAACAATATACCCCATTGTTATATCAACCGAGGGGATAATAACAACTGACCTCACAGACACCTTCAAGACCCTTAACATTCCTAGGAACATCTTCGTTGCCTGTCAGAGGGCGGTACTGCTACAGACCTGCCACATCACCAGAAAATTCCTCAGTGGAAGCTGTTAAAGAGACTACGATGAGTTTTGTTTCTCTTTAGCGAAACTCGACCATGGCAGCGCCAGAGAATGACTACTAGTTCATTTCTAACTTAATAATAATAATAATTTAATTTATAGAGCGCTTTTAACAAACAGTATCTCTGCCCATTTCCCAAATCTTCTTCCCTTTCTTCCAATTTAAATTTGGTATACTAATACAAGTATCAACATTTATACCTATCAACATATTTCAATCAACTTTTAAGTGTATTGACACCTTAATAAATTAACACGTTAAATTTTAAAGTCTATCAAAATCGCGTCGTAAAGTGACCTAACGAATGCATGTCTTTAAGTAATACTCCAATCCTACATCGCATAATTTCAATAAACTATAAGGTAGCCTGAATGTCCGAGCCTTCAACACAATCCATGTTTATCGTTTACATCACCGTCAAGTGCTAAGGGTGTCTTGGGATGTACCTAGGTTTAAATATTTTAAAGTTCAAGTTATATTTATGTTTTTTTGTGTTTAGCGGCTCCCGCTATTTGTTTTGTGTGGCCTGTCTGTCCGTTCGTCCATCTGTCCGTCCGTCCCGTTTAGATCTCAGAAACTAGAAAAGAAAATGAAAATCGTACATCGTGATATTTTAGATCATTCAAAGTTCTGATGCAACGTCTACTTTTTTCTTTTCCGAAAGTGAAAATTATCTATGCAAGCATATTTTTCAAAACAATACACCACTTTTCAATGAAAAACTTTAGGGAAGGTAAGTCTTTTATAAAGGTCACAGACTTCTTCATTAATAAATCAAGCTTCATTCACAGATTCGCTCATTGGTTTTGACATATCCTCATTATAGGGGCCTACACTTGACAGTCTAAATAAGACTAAATAGAGCCCAGATCTTAATATATTTATAATAAATGTATTAATAATTTGAACAAAATTTTAATTATTAAGGCAATAACTTATCTTCTGACAGCTTAGGGGTGCAGATTTATTTATTATGTAAACAGTAGTATGACATTAAGAAATGAACAAATGACAATAGAGATACTAATTTTTATTTGCGAGGGGAAAGTCTTGCTTGTCAAGTCATTTGTACACATCTGTACTCTGTAGCTAGCTCACTACCTAAAGTGCTAAAGTAGGTCAAGAATTTTTTTTTCGTGTTGCCTATTTATTTAATTTTGTTAGAAGAATAAATCTTTTTTTAGTTTCTCTTTATTACATGTAACATGTTAATAATTTTGAATGTATGGATCAGGTTAATAATTATTGTTTTAAAAAATATAAGTGTACGGTAAATGAATATATGGAGATGCTGTGGCTGAGGGGTAAAGCACTTGGAACCGGAATCCCGTGTTCGAATCCTGGTGAAGACTCCATTTGGGGGCCGATTTTGAGTTTGTGTTTCCACACTAACTGTCTTTGTAACCGTGTTTTTATATTATTCTTATTTCGTGCCGTGTTCATCAGCAAGGGCAGACAAGCGAGTTCAAACAAAAATCGATTTTTCCGAAGAAGGTGGAAGCGAAAAGAAAAAGCATTTCAATTCTGTTTTTATTATTATTATTATTATTAAAGTATGTTTGAAAACAGAAAAATGTTTAGCCGAGATTTGATGTGGAGAAATAGGGCTCACTGACCTAGGACAAGACTTAAGGATTCTTAGAATTCAAAACCAGGTAATGTGTGCATACAAAAATAACGGGAGCGTTTTTTTGTAATTTTTGTTAGCCGCAACTATAACCATAACAGACAGTAGATCGCTAATTCCGTCTGGGAACAAAGTGAAATCTGGACACGAATCTCAAAATACAATTCTAACGATTTTCCTAGAAATTTAACAAATCATATATATCGCTGACAAAATAATTACTATAGCTTACTAGCTCGTTGGCCACACTGGGAAACCCCTAGTTTGACCGTTATATTTTTTTTACAGTAAAAATAAATTGCTCTAAATTTGGCAACAGAACAAGGCCTAGATCTAGATTCAATATCAGTATTGAAAGGACTATCGCGTTCTTAAAAAGAATATTGCGTTCTGAAATGTTTGTAATGTAAGGACTCAAGAGTTTAATTAATTAATGTTAAAGGTATTTTATTGGAATATTATAACGTGTCGTATATCTATACATTCGCTTAACCAGGATTAGTTCTCGGGAGAAGGGGTGGCGTGGTTTTTTAATCTAACATTTATTAGTTATTAAGAGAAAAACAATCGCACTATTAAGTTGTATAAAGGGGGTATTGTCTATTTTAAATACTATTTTTAATGTTTATCTTGTTTATTACAAAACCTCCATTCAAGTCACCACTCAATGAACCTTCTGGGTTGAAAAAGGGTCAGTGAACACGATTCTCGGAAAAGTTTCCAACGATTTTCCTTGAAATTTGACAGTAGATAGGCTTATATATCGTTGGGAGATGAATTACTAGCTCGTTTTCCACACTGGGAAACTCTAATTTAAAACTTTTACTTTTTCACAGTAGCCTATAATAGAAATATTTTAAATTTTGAGTAAAGGACTAGAGAAAATATTTATTTTGAATGAACTAGATAGATACGTCTACTGGTATTTCCGCATTTAGACATTATTCCACGGACCTGTTTATATATATATATATATATTATAACTAGACTGGAAAATGGAAACAAATTCATATCCGATAATGATCAGATCACAGACCTATATACTATATATATATATATAGTATATATATATAGCATGGGCGTACAGGATTTTTTTTTTGGGGGGGGGGGGGGGGTTGGGGGGGATTTTTTTCTACCCCCCCCCCCGACCCCCCCCCCCCCCCCCGGCGAAATTTTTTTTATATGTATTTATTTGTGTGTGTGTGTGTGTACATAATCTTTATTGCATTCTGACCCTTCATTCTTTCCGAAGACGTTTATTGTGCCCTAGCCCCATCAGTTAGTGGGAAAATTGTAGATTCCCCGCCATTACTAGCAAGGGGGTCTGGGGAAGTGCACAGCGCGGGGTCGAAGCCCCGCCGCCAAGCACTATTTCTGATATTGAAAGCCAACAAAATGCATATTCTGAGGTATGTACAGTGCATTTTCCTGCTATTAAAAAGTTTTATTTCAAAAACCTAACGTGCTATTCTTACTGACTTAGATATATATATATATATATATTTAGAGAGAGAGAGAGAGAGAGAGAGAGAGAGAGAGAGAGAGAGATTATTATGTAGGTAACTCTTTCTCAAGATGTAACGAAAGTCGCCCCGAATCTAGTATAATCGAACTTTTCTGTCTTAGAAAAGTAAAGATCTTAAGTTTTCAAAGTTTGTAAATAATGCAATACTATTTTTCGGATTTTAAATAGAATGGGTTATAAATCTCGTATCTTATATGATACAGACGTTACAGTCTCTGAAATCTATGAAATAAAGCCATTTCCTGTTAGTTTTCATTGAGATAATATTTCCAAAATCCTAGATCGAAATAATTCAAGTCTTTTGATTTTAATTATCTTATGTGCATTTCAATTGATTACCTAGATCTTTCTAGATTTGCTATCTAAATATTGTAAAATAACAATTACGAGACGAGAGTGCTCTTTTTTTTTCGATGTTCAATTTTAGATTTAGATCTAAACATTAAATTATGCTTATGTTTAGTTTATTTAAACTCTTAGAATTTTTTGTCCAACCTATTTGATTCCCTTCTTTGTATCTAGTTTACTTCTCCCAACACTTTGTCAGAATTTGAAACTACATAAGCCAAAGGGCGAGTTTCAAAGACGCCTAATAGTGCGAGACATGGGCAAATCTCTTGGGAGTTAACGCAATGGGAAAAAATCAATCTTCATCGTGGCTGATCACCCCTTGTAGATATTCACAGCACGATTTCTAAAGGTCTCTCTCTTAAGATAATTATTGAATGGGATAGAAATCAGCAGTAAATCCTTAAACAATTCCCTTCGGTTTTAGTTTCTCTTTCTCTCTTGTGTGTGTCCTGCTGAGAAACAAATCTGTTCTCTGGAAACACAAAATGTGTTAATTATGGTGGGAACGGATCGTGGAAATATGGATCTGTTATAGACTCAATGTAGAATCAAGAGAATTGTATCTATTTGTTCAATTGGTAATGTCACTGTTTTGTATTTGTTTATTATTACAAAGCCTTATATCAACTCACTCTGTCTGTCTGGTAAAAAGTTTGTAACTAATTGGTTTATTTTTTTTTATTGATTTTTGTTGTGCCAGTTAAAAGAAATAATTTTGCGAAATTTCAGCTTGATCCGATATTTGGTGTCGGAGAAATAACGTGTACAAACTTTTAGCCAGACAAACAGACAATTGATATAAGCTTTGTAAAAATATATACAGTTCACATAACACACAACAAGGTCCAGTGGTTGAGCTTGTAGCTCAGGAGCAAGTGGCAATTAATTAAACACACTTCGAAAGGCCTTATATAACCTTCTTAAGGGGAATCTCTTCTATTATTAAAAATAGTTATTTCAACATTATGTCACACTAAACCATACTAGGTGGCAAATCCTCGTGACTGCTTTTGTATGTTGAACGCCGGTATGGATAGTATAGTGATAGAGGGACTTCTTATGGTCCGACAGTTACGCTGGGCAGGGCACGAATCCCGTATGGGCGACGAACGTATGCCAAATGCAGTCTTTTTAGGTGATCCGAAAGGTGGTCGTCTCAACACAGGTGCCCCACGGAAACGCTTTACAGACCAGCTTAGGTGCCAACTTACTTTAACTGACATAGACGAGAGCATCTGGTTGCATGCGGCTTCAGAACGAGACAGCTTACAAAAGCCGCGGGATACACATTTGAGACCAAAAGAAAATCCGCTGTCGATGACAAACGTAGACGGCGAAAAGAAAATCTAAATCGACCACCGGCGGACAATGGTTATGCCTTCACGGCTGAATGTGACAAAATATGTAGCTGATTCTACGTAGCCACGTAAAATACTACATTCGGTATTCAGAACAAGGCGTTATCAACGAGGTATTTAATCATCATATGATTTAGAACAAGGTATTATCAACGAGTTATTTAAAACAAGGTATTATCAATGAAGTATTTAGAACAAGGCGTTATCAACGAGGTATTTAAACATCATATGATTTAGAACAAGGTATTATCAACGAGTTATTTAAAACAAGGTATTATCAATGAAGTATTTAGAACAAGGTATTATCAGTGATATTAGAACAAGGTATTATTAAATCGGTATTTAAAACAAGATATAATCAACGATGTATTTAGAAAAGGTATTATCAACAAGGTATTTAGGTTAACGAAGCATTTAGAACAAGGTTTTTATTAACGAGGTATTTAGAATAAGGTATTATTAGTGATTATTAGTATTATCAACGAGGTAGTTAGAATAAGGTTTTTATCAACAAGGTGTTTAGAAAAAGGGATTATCAATGAGGTATGTTCAACAAGGTACTTTCAACGAGGTATGTAAAAAATGTGTTTCATTCAGTTATTTATAACAAGGTAAATGCAACGAGGTATGTACGAGAAGGTAGTGTAAAGAGTTTGTTTCCAAGCGGTAGGCACAACAAGGTATGTTAAAAGAGATCTGAAAGCAAGGTCTATTCAACAAAGTACAAAGAATGCACAAGGTAAGAGCAGCAAGGTTAGGGCTACGACACGTCATGCAAAAAAAGGTCATGTTCTTTTTAGGGACTTGTCTTCCGTCCAGCAAACACTGGCCTAAATTGAGAAAATGTCTGGCTTTTAATCTCCAGTGACATGCCATTCCGCAATCCTCCGCATCTTCTGGTTGAAAAACAAACTCACTCATACATTGACGAAAAATGAATTTTTAAAATCTCTTTCTTAAACTGGTATTCGTGTATCCTAGGCTGTTCAAGAGAAACCTGATACCTAGATCTCTTGAAGCTCTGGGAATATATTCTTGTGCATTCCCTGGTACAATACTAATGTGGACAGTAAGTTTTCGTTGATCAACAAACAGTGGGCAAAAACAAAAGAGAAAATGGACTGTCCATTGACTGAGAAGCTTTTATTTGTACAAAGTACAATCCGAAGACATTGTCCTACACGTAAACTATGTTTGCGCGAGTGATGAGTTATTGTGAGATGTCGCTTTGTCTGTGAAATATAATTGTAATAGTGTAGTTGTAGTTGTAAGCCCTTTGATTTACTGGCATGTTTTATAAAATACTTTGTAAGCTTGACTTTTGAAGTTGTCCTATTAGTAGCGTAATGGTTTGACCTCCTTTTTGTCCCCCTCTGGGTATGTAGGTGTCTGGTAACTCGAAGCAAGGTATATTCTACCAGGTATGTACATAACGTTATGTGAGACATATTAAGTGGCACAAAGAACGTGCAGCAAGTTTAAGAGTTCGTGCACAAGAAACGAAAAACAACAACGTTTCATTGGTCTGTAGTTGTCTTCTTCGCGCTCACTGCCATAGCACCCCTTGCACTATCCCCTAACTTAGAGATTGTCAACTATTTCGTAATGTTGCTATTGTCCAAGTGGCATGCCTGCGAGACAATTAGCTGGCCTATTTGAACTCGAGACAAATGTGGCCAACCGTTTGTGAGGAGGCGAGGAGGCTGAGTGGTAAAGCGCTTGGTTTCCGACCCGAGGTGTCTTGGGCTCGAATCCTGGTAAAGAAATGGGATTTTTACATTTGGATTAAGGTTGGTCGTTGTTATGGCTACATGATACTCTTGTTAACTGTAGGATACAGAAACAGATGCCTTATAGACGCAAGGTCTGATAGGGTACTTTACTTTTACTTTTTGTTTGTTTGTGACTTCGCAGAATATCATGAATTTATGATAATTTCTCGTCAGAATCTGTGAATCTCATTTCTAAATTCTTTTTGTCTTCTTAGGTTTCTAATGATATAGATGTTACATGAGAATCTATATTACACGAAAGTTGATTTCACTAGACCTATTTATATTTTATATCATTCAATCTATCTATTAATTAGATATATTAAAGTTTATCGCTTCTTGTTCGAAACAGATACGGTATAAAGAAAACAATATCCCATAGTCTTGTCATTCTGCCAATGACAATTTATGAAATCTAAATATCAATTATGTCCCAATAGTCATTACTTGAGAACATCAACCTAATTAGCATATGGTCAGTTTCTCTATAGCATATAAACGATCGCTTTGCGCGTTGTTATGTATTCATATATTCTAGTTTTATGGTACTAGATAGTCGACTGCCGTAACATACAGCAAAGTAAGCAATACATATGAATCTTATTAGCGGCTATTAGTTTTATTTAGTCTGAATGTCCGTCCGTACGTACGTCTGTCCGACGCGTTTAGACCATACAAACAACAAAGAAAAATGAAAAAAAAAATACTTTAAAAAAAGACATATATATATATATAGCCTAGTTCTGCTGAAATTTGGTGATTGTAGTTTTTTCTTTAGATTTTCTCAGGCTGTTGATTGAATTTTCTTAGATATACTTTACTAGACAAGACACATTGTGAAAGAAAATGTCTGAAAACAGAAAATCACTTACCTATGAAAATATTCTTTCATTTTCATAATGCTGTTGCATGTAAACAAAGTATAAGGCCAGTCACTCCTGCGTTATAATGAGTACATTGAGTTAATAGCCTCAAACCATCGTGCCCATATTTGGACCTGGTCCATATTACAAGGTGCTCCTCTAATGAGTCAACAAGAGAACTTTTAGTGCCATGTAAAAAAAAAAAAGTTCTACATCTTCAATCCGATTTCCTTACGAAGGCGAAGGAATGATGAAAAGTTGATTAATCCTTTTCCTGGTCAACATTTGGTCACAATATTTGATCAGATTTAATTAGGCCATGTTCGGCTTATAATCAGGAAACAATGAAAGGAAAAACTAAACAGGGGACTAGGTGATCAATGATGACAGACCCCGCTTTATGAGACTCAGCAAAAAATTGACTCTTGCGTATGCAATATGTATAATATAAACAAAGGCACCTAGCACACAGAGAGTTGTACAATTTCAATTTCAACAAAAAGCTTAGACCATAGAGCACTGTAAGCATCATCATCATCATCAAACTCATTTTCTAACTTCATTTGATTGAGTGCTTGAGAGGTTCACATCCTCTCTTGCTGAAGCTCTGGACCGAGTCCCTGCTGCGTAGTGCATATAAGTCACAATACAGGTTGAGAATGTGTTGGTTTCCCAGACATGTCGAGACTGAGATGAGCAAGTCTGGGGCACTGTAAGCATACAATGAGGCGCTATATAAAACAATGCAGTTCAAATGTGTGAACTAATTCATAAGTAAATGCAAAAAAAAAAAAAATGATTTTATTCGCTTTTCTCGATAACCAAAAAAAAATCTATAACTGCACAATGAACTTTGAACCGATCTGAATGTTGACTCTAATTTGAAACAAATATCAACCATTAAATGATTTCTGGTCGACTTTGTCTGAAGAGTAGCACAATATCTCACAATAAGCTATAAATCTTATCATTATTGTATTTCAGTTTCCTATAATCACTTTGCACGAAGCAGGATTTTCTTATTATTTTGAAACATAACATAGCCACACCATAAATTATCTTTCAGCTTACCCATAGCGTGCCTGATATCAAGACCTTATGCATTTCAATGACACAGTACATACAAATTCATTCAACCTTTTTTCAACGCTTCTATTAGCTCTGTATCAGTCGCTTTTCGACAACTTCTACTCATTCAATTATCATTTAATTTGCATATCACCTCATGATGGATGACAACACATGAATCAATTCCCTTCCCCCCAACCGCTCCACAAAAGTGGTTCGACCATAACATGGATGACCTCACATGAATCAATAAAAAAAATCCACCAATTAGTCAATCAATTAGTCCTAATGAATGAAATTTGTTTTATATAAAATATTTTGAAAAAAAAATTACTAAGTTAAGGGGAAATAAAAGACTAAAAAGTTGTATTTGTATAACTACTTGGATAGCTGAGTGGTTAACAAGTCGACCGGTCTTCGATCCGAGAGGCTCAAGCTCCAATTCAGACTCCAGCAACTTATTTTAAACAGCTTTTTAAAAGGCAGCTCAAAAAACTTCTCCAATATACACTCTCCCCCATATCCCCCTCCCAACTGGTCCACTAAAGTGGTTGGACCATTGCGCTTTGAGCATTTCAAAAGCATTGGAGGAAATGAAAAGACAACGATCGCTTCAGCAGAATTGACAGATAGCTAGAGTCTAATAAAATAACTCACTGTTAATGTAGGCTAATGATTATATCAAAGTCTGTTATGATTGTATTAAAGACTGTATGTGCTACTATGTAATGGATTTGGTCATTAACATTGCCTTAATTACCATTTTGACTAATGATTTTTCCTTCTACAAAAAATACAGTGAATTGCACACATCGTACATGATAGTAAACATTGAAGACTAAAATGGCTAAAATAATAAACAGTAAAAATATATATATATATATCAAGTTTGTGGTGGAGATAGTAGGAGATGTTGCAAACAGTTGAATGTCCAAACATTAGAAGAAGTTGAATTATTTAAAAAACATAGCAAAAGATAAAGGATCAAACCCCCCTTTAAGCTTGGCATCGGCTGTCACGAATAGTGGAGAATCTGGAAGAGTAACATCAGCTTCTCAGTCAAATTCAAGCAGTATTCTCCACTAGTGGTCTTCCTATTTCTATGTGGCTGTGAAAGTTGGACACTGAACGCTGAGACTAACAGACGAATTCAAGCCTTTGAGAGTAAATATATATGCTACAGAAAAAAACAACAACTGGGTATCAGATACCAGGAAAAGAATACAAATAAGTTTCACAAGTCAACACTGGATGACAAGAAGGAAGAACTCATCAATACTGTGAAGAGATGAAAGCTGAGCCAGTTCAATCAAATTGTAAGACATGACTCACTGTCAAAAGTCATCTTGTGTACCTTCAAGCTACAGTGGAAGGAGCACGAAAAAAAGGGTCGTCAAAAAAAAAAAAGAGCAGCTGGACAACGTAAAAGAATGGACCGGCCTCTCTCTTGATATTCTGCTAAGTAGGCCTACAGCTGCTGACCGGGTAAAGTGGAGGAATTTGGTTACATGAACTGTGTGTTTACTTTGCATTCCTAGGCATAGGCTATTAATAAAGTTGAAAAGGTCTATTAGCTAATCAGAGGGCAGTGGGCAAAAGAGGAAAAAATCCTCCAGTGAGAGACATCTTTCTCACAACGTACAATCTGAAAAAAAGCCATGCATGGAGTTCCACAAGTACGTTTGTGCTGATGACTGAGATAAGATGTGTCTGAGAAATACACTACTAAATATAGTAAAGTTCTACAACCTTAGACTTGCTAAAATGTTTCATCAAATACAATGTAATCCTAGATCTATCTAGTTGTTAAAGTTAACTTTGTCGTCTTTGTCTTGTGTCCTCCTTTGGGTGAGCTTGTGTCTGGTTTCCCTAACCCGGAACCATCGAGACGACTTACCGCACGGAAATATTCCAATATAAAACAAGATTACAAAGAGAGTTTGTGTTACACAAACTCAGAGGCGGCCCCCGTCGAAGTCGGATCCCTGTCGGATCTGCATATTCGCAAATAATATTCAAGAAGTGATTTAATTTTGATGTAAAATGTTTTACATGTTTCGGATGTTCCTTCAGAGTTGAAGATAATTACTTCCTAGTCCAAACCTCCCGCAGGACGACGGGGGATGGGAGCGGGCAGGGTTTGAACCCTGGACCATCCATAAATCTGAACGACAGTCTAGCGCGAAAACCGCACGACCAGGCAGCCATCCGATGGTCAAAAGTAATAATGTTTCAAAGATTCATTTGCCGTAAATTTAAATTTAAATTAAATAAAAAAATAGTAGATTAGTTTTAGTATATTAAAACATTACAATATTGATCAAAACGTTTGGAAATGAAAATCTACACTTTTTTTTTACACTTTAAGTTTAGAAATTGAAATTCTACATCTTAATCTAGTCTATTTTAGTCTAAACTAGATCTAGAAATTCTAGATATAGACTCTAAAATAATTTTAATTAGAATATAAATCCAGATCTAGATATACTGTAATAAAAATCTAGATCTAGTTTAAAAAATCTAGATTAGATCCAAATCAAGATATCATTCCTTTTTTAAACGCGAGTCACATAACGAGGCTTAATAAACATTACTATACCGAGTTCTTTTTTCATTTCATTTGAAGAATTAATTCCATATAACGTCAGAGGAAAAAAAAACACTACGTCACACGGCCTAGCTAGACTAAAAATCGCTTTCATCGATACGAGCCATTTATCCGAGTGTTCATTGACTTTGGTGCACCGAGTGAGTTCTTTAAGCATTTCATTTAAAGAATTCATTCCATATGACGTCTAAGGGAAAAAAAAAACACTACGTCACACGGCCTAGCTAGAATAAAAATCGCCTTCATCATTACGAGCCATTTATCGAGTGTTCATAGACATTGGTGCACCGAGTGCGTTCTTTTAGCATTTCTTTTAAAGAATTCATTCCATATGACGTCAAAGGAAAAAAAAAACAGTACGTCACACGGCTTAGTTAGACTAAAATATGTTTTTATTAATACAAGCAATTTTTCGAGGGTTAATAGACATTGGTGCACCGAGTGCGTTCTTTTAACATTACATTTAAAGAGTCCATTCATATGACGTCAAAGAAAAAAAATTCCATTACCTCACAATAGGCTAGTACCGGTACCATAAAAAAAATGTCTTTATTTACACGAGATATTTAACGAGGGTTCATAGACATTGGTGCACTGAGTTCTAATAGAATTTATTTAAAAAGGATCAAAGCCGCATTGTTTTTGCGTTTTGTCTGTCAGTCGATCTGTCCGTCATCTTGATATAAAAAAAACAACAACTAAAAGTTATTAAAAATTGATTAACCTTTAAACATCGCAATAATTTTTAGGTATGAACACAATTGAAAAGTTTATATAATAGATTGTCACAGATGTTTGTATAAATAGTAAAAGAAAAAGAGAATTTCAGATAAATGAAATACCGTTAATTAAATTTTTTGGATGGTCTCGTATAAAAATTAGATGTACTACAGCCATGTGGAGAGATTTTCATACCTTACTTTGGTGTTTGGATTCTGTTTTCCTTAAAAATCGGAACATAATATTAACAATAATTAGATTTTTTAATGTTTTAGGTAGAAAGTTAAATGTACTGTAAGAGAGTAGTGAGTTAAAATATTTTTCATAAAAATCCGTAAAAACATTATTTCGTAAATGAGAAGATTATTTGTTTATTAATTAGAAGAGGGAGTTCAAACAATTATTTGGCGTTAGTAGATTTTTAAATAAATTCGGAAATTTCTGGCGACGATTTGTAAGAAACAAAATCCGGAACTTTCTTTATCGATTACAAAACTTCTATGTTATGTTTTAGCAAAAAAATTAAATGTCTAAAAAGTAATTTTCAGTAATCAATTCTAGTAAATTACTTTTTTTAAAGCCCTGAACAACCTATTGTCGATATTTTTAAAATTTGTTTAAAGCTGAAAATACGGAACAATTTGATATTGATAACCAAATTATAGTGACGCATTGTCAAATAATATAAGTATAATATTAGTAAATTATGCGATTTCAAACAATCATTAGGCATAATTCATGTTTTATAAAACAATATCCGGAACATTTTTACACTTAATGAAATATAAGTCAGTATAGAGATTTTGATTTAGCATTAATATGCTATTTACATAAAAAACGGAACAACATATTATTGATAATGTGTTTTTGCAACGTTTAAGCATGGAAATTGAATGTGATATAAATTAGAAGAGCAAACAAACATTTGTTGTAGTTGATTAGTTTTGCACAAAAAAATCCGGAACAATCAATTTTTAGATACTTAAAACTATTGAGATGTTACGGGAGGAACATTATAGTGTAAATCAGATTTTCAATAGCTTTTAGAGTTCTAGTTTTTTTTAATCTAATCGTGACGGACAGACCGACCAACAGACAAAACGCACAAAAATAATCTTCTTTTATTCGGATGGGGGCACTAAAGAAAAAATAAATAAAATCTGATTTTTTAAAAAAGTTTAAGGAATTGGTTTACATCTGTCTATGTAGCGACGTTACGCTACTGCACGAAAATCGCTGCATAGAAAGTCCATTAAAAAAATGTGCGTGATATTTACATACAAAATGCATTATTAGCCTTTATAAACAAACAGTAATGTTTTCTTTTAATTTTAGCAGCTAGTTGACCAGAAAAAACATCTTTAACTATTACTTATATTTGTTGTAAACATTTCCTGTACATTTTAAAAATATATTTGACTTAGTGATACTGAAAATACACAAAAATTGTCCATCTTTGTTATCATATTGTAACATTGCCTCCCTTACATTTACGTAATTGTTTTAGAATTGGTGTATTTTTATGAAAAAATCGCTTGCATAATTAATTTTATAAATTAAACGGTTTGCTTTTAGATAACCAAAAGGCGCCGTTGCACCTAAACTTTTCAAGCCGCATTTAATGATGAAATATTTTTTTTCATATCTCTTCTAGTTTTCGAGATCTGAGTGTGACAGACGGACAGACGGACAGACTGACATTTTGCACAAACCTAAAAGCGGCTTTTTCTCCTTACGGGGACCGCTAAAAATATATCAAAATGTATACAAAAAATTGTCCGAAAGTGTAAAGTTTTGGGACATAGATCTAGATCTACAGATATAGGACTACATATATATAATTATTTAAAATATAGAAGACGAAACTTTTTTTTAGATGTATTTATTCCACAGAGTTATTCACCCTAGCGTTGTGTAAACAGTATCATTATCTTCAATAGATCACGATGTCCATGCTAACCTTTTTTTAAAAAAAATTATAGATCTAGGTCTATGTAGACATTTACATTGACCTATCAGACTACAGTAAATCTAGATCCTAATCCGTGCTGTCTTAGTCTAAATCTAGTCATTAGTGTCTACCAGCTACCTATGCCTATACTATAGATTCTTAGATTGGTATGATCATGTTTTGGCTGGCGGATTTACATACGGCCGCCATGTTTGAATGATGATAGCAACAGCTCCTAGGCAGCCAATTGTTGCCAGATGGATTTTGTTGGTTAAAATAAATATAATGAGTTATAATATGCTGCCAACTATTACATAAATAAAATCTTAATATATTAAGATAGAGTTAGGGAATGTAGACCTATTTAAATAGGAAATAGATGTACATTTCACTAGTGTGAATCTATATTATTTCTCAATATACTATTATATTTTATTTTTTGTGTGTGTTGGTGTAGATTGTAAGAAGATAAGATTGAGTTTGTTAAGGATTCATGTTTTTGTGTTCTATTGAATGTGACAAATTTTATTAAAATATTAAAAATCTGTTCTAGTGTTGTTGTTTTTCTTTTATATATATATATATATATATATATGTGTGTGTGTGCGTGCGTGCTTGCGCGTGTGTTTTATATGAAATTATTGAGAGTTAAAAAATACTTAGCTTACCAGGTATCTTATTAATGGCAAAACAATTAATGAGACATATTAATTCCACCACCCCCTACTTTCTCATTCCAGACAGGTGACTAAACTAAGGTAGATTTACCAGTACCAGCATTTTAGTACATTTTAGTTTTGAAAACGATTTTAAGGCGGTAGAGGAGACAAGTGCACGCTGACACAGTACCGCTAAAGCTTAAAATCCATCAATGTGCACATTACTTAGCTAGTCTTTGGTTTGGGTTGGACATAGTTGGCGCATAAGCAAACATTAGAGTTGCATTAGAGAATAATCCATTTGGATTATTGGCTTGACCACATAACAGACGTTGAACTCCTTGAGTTGTTACAGATAAACAGCAACAATTGCGTGGGAGGGTCAACACAAACGTTACAAAGACACCCTTAAGAGTTCTCTCAAGGAGTGTGAGGGAAACGCTATAGCTCTGGGTACTTTCTTATTGCCTGAGGCCGTGAGTGTCGTGTTTCATGATATAACGCAATGAGATTGGTAATCAACAAAGAACGTAGATCTAATATTTAAAAAAAGGAAGGTGAGAAAAGAAGCAGGCAACCCATGCCATCTATGTGTTCGGCTTTTTAAAAGAAAAAATGGACTTTAAAGCCATCTTCAAAGTCATAGAAAATGGGAAATAATCTCATCTTCAGCTACGAAGGAGGAGCTATATATTTAAGCTAGCTAATCTGCTCATTAATTGATTAGCTACCGGTTACGTTAATGTGCAAAATCGACATTTTCCCTCTAGATATAGGCCTAATGTCCATATTAACAGTTTAGGTACCGTTAAGGTTAGGGTTAGGATAGAGTTTGGTTTATCTAGGTATGCAAGCTCCTGCAAATAACTATATAAAATAATAATTAAATTTATTAAGCGCTGTTAACAAAGCACTATAAACTTTGCAGAGCTGATTATTTTGTGTGTCAAAAGAGTTGAGTCAAAGATAATTACAACATAACGTAGCACCTGGACAAGTGGATCCTGGTAGTTGGTGATAAATACGAAATTAGTCGTATTCTAATTCTGTTCTAAAGTTGCTGCTCGGCGGTCTGGAAGTTCAAAAGAAAACAGCGCCCACTTTTACAGCGCCAAATACCCATATTGTTCATACCTCACAACCATCAAAGACATACCTCACTTACTAGGCGTCCCATTTTTGACCACTGGAGCAATACACCACAGGTACGTTATATAAGTCACACTCAGACAATACGCCACACACGCACACCAATTACCATTCACAAGAGGGTAGGGGAGTCATATATGGAAAATGAAAGAATGTCAAGAAGAGGGGAGGGAAGAGAAAGTGGCGAAAGAAAACTAAGTCTTACTTGGGGGGGGGGGGGGGACAGAAGTTAGCAAGACATCCAGGATGACATAACATCCAGACGATGGCGTATTCGGCTAGCGGGCAGTGTTTCTCAAACTTTTTTGTCTGGCGGCACAGTAAAAAAACTACAAAAATTTCGCGGCACACCACAAAGAGCAACAGATGTTTTATAATAAAAAGAAAAAAAAAGATTTTACCTGTTTTTAAGTATTAAATTTAATGTGTAGGGTGTGCCTGTTTTTGAGAGCAAATGCGTTCTAATCAAGTCTCCAGAGTCGACAAACAAACTCGCATTTCATCGTCTATTGTAAGAAGCCTCTCTCTTTTCCTAGACTTGATTTCAGTCAGTGCTGAAAATTCAAACTCACAAAACCATAAAGATGCAAATGGAAGAATTATTTTGATTGCTTTTAAACTGATTGCAGGATATAACTTGTTGATTGAAATCCAAAACATGTCCTGGCTGTTTTCCCCAAAAATTTGACTTTAAAACTGCATCATTTTTTAAATCAATGAGTTGCTCTTCTTCTTCATTTTGTAAGATTTGTAGCTTCATTGTTTCCAAATGGAGAGCTGACCCATCCATACTCATTACTTCCAACTGTTGGAAAGTAATGCTGCAATGCTGACTGCAGATGTGTCAAAGTGTCCAGAATTTCGGGGCTCATTTCTTTATTTGAAGCACATTCATTGTAAATAGGAAAGCAGTCCTTTCGAGATCTTACTTTGCATCAACGACAATTTTTCACCAAATGACTTCAGTTTTGAGGATGCAGTGATGATGGTTTCCGATGGTCCTTTAAGACTTAAATTCAATGAATTTATTTTGTCAAATAAATCAAAGAGAAATGTCACCTTAACCCACCAGATCTCGTCATGAAAAGAAAATCCAAAGTCTTTTTTTTTTTCAGCCTCCAAGAATGAAATCAGCTCAGCCTTCAGTTGGACGACATGCTTTAACACATTTCCCCTGGAGAGCCAACGAACGTTGGTGTGATACAGGAGACATTTGTAGTCTGAATCCATTGTTTCACAAAGCCCGGAGAAAAGTCGGGATGCAAGCGGTCGAGATTTGATGAAGTTTACAACTTGAATAAGTCTGCGCGAGATAGTATCATTGGACAAAGGAAATTTCTTAACTTTTTCGGCAGTATCGGGTCCAAGGATAGTTTCAACAACTATTGCTAAAGCTGGTGCAATGACAGATGCAGCCTCTTGCGTTTCGCTAATAACTGAGCAACCTTATGACTTGCAATCAATCCCTTTTCTGTCAGCGTTAGGTAATTCATACGTTTCTTAGCTTGTTTATTTTGTTGAGCCCTGATGTTTTCGAAGTATTCCTTCGGTTGCGCTTTTACAGCTGGATGTTTTGTTTCCAAGTGTCTCTTCAATTTGCTTGGAACAAGCGGCTCATTCGACAGAGTTGCATTGCAGATCAGGCAGAATAGCAATGGAGCATCTTCAGGTCCAGAAGATATAAAACTATATCCGATGTAATCTTCTTCGTACCTTCGTTTGGTTCCTTGCTTTTCATTTAATGCTTTCGCAGTTTCATTTTTGCTAACGTATTTCTCCATGGGTAACTTTTTTTTGTTTTGTTATTATTAGCTTACACCTAAACAATTTACACGAAACACATCGCTTATTATTATCGTTACCAATTCAAGAACTGCTTTGCGTCTGCTAAGGCGGCCTACATTTGAGTCATTATAATTATGTATAGTGGAAAATTTCATAACCTAAAGAGCTAACACCCCTTTCCGTCAATATGGAGCGACCCACTACTATTACTGGTCGTTGCAAGTGGGGATGTCATCGCAACGTAAAATAAAAATTTAATAGTAGGCAGACCTGCGTAACGCTGCACGTGTGGCGTTCTGAAAACTCCCGCGGCACACCTGCAAATCTTCGGCGGCACACTAGTGCCGCTGCACACAGTTTGAGAAACACTGCCGCTAGCGGCTCATGGGTGTCCCTTTTTGCTTTAACAGTGATAAGGGGAGGGAAGCTAAACGACCTCTGTGACCCGAGGCTGAGTCTGCCTTGGTCCTATGAATGGAAAACGGTGTGTGTGTATGTACAGTAGATGGACTGGGTGACAAACTCAGCTCTGCTATTAACATATGGTTTTATTCTTCCTGACTCACAATCGACTGGTGTCTGGAAATATTTAAGCTCCCAGTAATTTAAGTACCCGGGACCGGGAAATCGGGCACTTTTTGACAAGGCAGAAAATTAGGCACTCTTCAATAGAGACTTAATTTAGAAGATAATTGATTTTTTTTTAGCGCATGTTTTATTCCGAAAATACCAACAATAACTAATTTTCAACAGAATGTTCATGAATCAAAAGAAAAGCTGACAAACGGAAAAAAAAAGTACAATCACAAGAATGCGGGGGAAAATTACATTATATAATTTAGGCCTGCACATCAAAGGATTCTGTGGAGGGGAGGTAGAGATGATTCCCCGCTTAATGCTTCACATCCACCACCAACCCTTTAGATTGATTGTTAATATTATTTCTTTAAATATATATTATGTCGCTACCTCTCTCTAATGTAAAATTCAGCCACTCAGCCAAGTCAGTAGTAAATGCAAAGTCAAGTTTGAGGGTAGAGTATTGAATTTTACCATTTCAGCCCCCCACCACCCCTAAACGATAAAGCAAAAGATTCCGATGATAGATACAGAGTCGGATCGGGTATGATGACGATAAATATAATCGCCTTATCCCCAACTACCTTACCTTTAAGATGTGCTTGTGGAAGGAAAGGCAGAACAGAATGATAAATTTGTCAAATTCAGATAAATCTAACAAAAAAAAATTACTAACCCTAACCCTGAAGACATTAAACGTCGTATAAATCTAGCGCGTCAGACATTTACTGATTTACACAGCTAAAACCAACCTGACTGTAAATCTCCTCACATCTCAAACAAGACTAAACTAAGAATCTTTAACTCTATTGTCAAGGCTGTCCTATTGAATGGTTCGGAAACATGGAGAACAACTGAATCGAAGCGACAACAAAAATAGTACAGACCTTCATCAACAGATGCCTGAGAAATATCCTAAAAATACACTGGTACGACAAAGTAGAAAACACCAAACTGTGGGAGATGAGTGGGCAGAAAAATATAGAGGTGTAGATCTTAGAGAGGAAGTGGAGATGGATTGGTCACAAGAGAAAATGCCAATAGAGATCTAAAGACTGTTTTTGACAGTAGAAGTTCCCTGTAAGCAAGCACTGATAGTTACTTTCATTGGCCTACAACGACAGGATTGCGCAATGCATCTGGCCCTATTCGGCACCTTCGACACGCCCTATTACAGTAAGACCTGGACTTCATCATTCTCTGGTCAATCTGTTGTTTCCCGATCAAAGGATCCAGCTATACACACCCACCCCTCCCCTACCAGCCTTATGCCGCAGTTTCACCCCTCCCTGCCCGCTCCCGCATTTTCACCCCACCCCCTGACCACCCTCCCAGTCCGCTCCCGCTGTTTAACCCCACCCCTGACCCCTCCCAGCCCGCTCCCAAAGTTTCAACAATTTCTTAAGCCAGTCAGTCAGTTTCAGTGACCTTGGTTACCTAGCCACATTCCTTGACTCTTGAGGCTAGATTAGAGAAGACAGTCATTTTACCTGGGATATTTCTATTAAATGAATAAATATTTATATATGAAATTCTTTTCTATAAGGACATCAGTTGTTTATTGCATGTATCCTCAAGCACATTCTAGATACAATGCAACAAGTCTCATAACACACAACATTACACTAGACTAGTCCACTAGATTTAGGCTTAGATCTATTTAAATTCAACATTCATTTCAGCTTTATTGAAAAATGTTACAAGCTGTCAGCACCTTAAATCTTCATCAAATCATTTAAAATATAACTTCATAGATCTATACAATAATCCCATCATATATAGGGCAATATAGGCCTAAATCTATTTGAATTCAATTTCTATGAAAAAAAAATAGGTACCTAAATTTACGCTTTATTAATGTCATTCCAATTTTAAATAATAATATTTTACTCCCCCCCCCCCCTTATTCCTTTTTTTAAAGTACTACTTCTACTGCAATAGTAAATATTCCTATTATTTCTGTTTGTTTTATTTTCTCTCTCTTGCAATCCGCTATAAGCTGGCGATATTTATATAGGTCTGTGAGTCGGCTCTACAGCGCTATTAATTCTATTATTTCTATATGTTTTTATTTCCTCTCTCTTCGAGTATGGTTTCAGCTGGCGATATTAAAAATCAACTAGGTTATCTCCCCCTGGAAATAAATTTTTTAGCATTGATTCAGCGCTGAGGCATCGCAAAAATCTGGCCAGTGGTTGCCAGGTGCTGCCTAGAGACGTAAATACGCCAGCTAAAAGCGGAAATTACCCTTAGATTAGTATAATTAATAATAATAATTTACTAAATAAGTTTACACTAGTTTACACAGTAACAGTATATTGAATTATACTATTATAATTATAGTATATAATTAAGTATATTATAATTATAGATCTATCTATTATTCTATATCTATATTAAAATAAATTTATATTATTAATATTATATATAAGTATAAAAAATAATCTAGATCTAGTCAAATCTAGTCAATCTAGATTTAGAAATTTAGTTTATTTAGAATAGATTATCATTATGACATTGACATGGTCACATGTCATATATTTTTTTATTATAATATCATGACTATAGTATATATAGTATAATAAAGTTTAATTATATAATAGATTTAGTTAAATCTAGTAGCCTAGCACAGGATTAGGCTTAGCCCTGGTAGATTTATTGCTGCCAGCTGCCCGAGTGTTTACTCATACTCATCATACTGAGTTACTCTTACAGTACTCTGACAACTCTGTGTAGTCACTGTTGTGTGGACAGTGACTAAGACGACTGAAACTGAAAGAGTCAGACCAGACTCATGACCAGACTTTTGTGCCATTGAATTGCTTAAAAAGTTTACCAAAAGTTGATTCTTTTGAACTCATAGGATCAATTTGCTATGGCTAGTATGTCTGGTTAGTAGTATGGATGATTAAAATTGTAGACTTAAAATGTTATATAAAATATATGATAATATATATATATGGCAGAAAACAGATTTTCCATTGAAAATGCATATTATATATTTAAAGTTCATAGTTCATAATTTCCTTTTATAGTCCATCTGTGGAGTATTTTTTTAGTTTGATACGTAGATCTATGTTTGTGTGAACTTCATTAGCAAAATTTTGTTGAAATTCATTTTTATAAAGATTTTGTGCATTTGTGAAATTCACCAAGTTTCAAGCTATTGGTGACTGAGTGATGTTAATCATTTATGACAATTTATTATTATAGTCATCCATCCATCCATCCCAGTGGTGCTACAGCCCATGGAGGGCCCTGGCCTGCTTCAAGACATCCCTCCATTCAGATCTCTCCTGCAGTCCTGGGCCTTTCATCTCCATGCCTTAACCCCATGCTGTTGCAGATCGGCCTCCACACTTTGTCATCAGTGTATATATAACAATGAGATGCCCTTGTACCTTAGCGAACTGATTACTCCATTTGTCCCCCAGAGAGCCCTGCGCTCAATGGACTCAACGCTTTTACTGGTAGCACGTTTCTCCCTCAAAAGCTATGGTCTGCAGACTTTTTCAGTGCACGACAGACAACACATGCTACACCACTTTTAAGAATAACATTAAGACCTATCTGTTTAAAACTTTTTTAGATTATTTGTCATTTTAGCTGTCGTGTTTGTGTTTCTAATGTTATTACAGCACCTTGAGCCTACATTTTGTTTGTTAACAGCTCTTTATAAATAAAATTATTATTATCATTGATCCATTGCATTCAAGGTCTGCTTTTTGTTTTTTGCCTGTATACCATTTTCGCTCCTCTGTTATCTGACATTCTTTCAAGGTGACCTGCCCAAAGTAGTCTTTTCTTTTTATTTCAATCACTAGCTGTGGGTCTTCATACAATTGATTAAATTCGCTGATGATACTGCCATAGTCGGTCTTATTTCAGGAGACGAAACTCAGTATCGAAGCTCGATAGAAGAGTTTACAAACTGGTGCACCGATAACTTTCTAGAACTGAATGTAACAAAAACTAAAGAACTTATAATAGATTTTAGAAAGAAAAAACAAACTATATGTGAACTGCAAATAAACACTGCATCTATAGAACAAGTAAAGGCATATAAATATCTAGGCGTTATCATCAACAACAAGCTTTCATGGGAAGACCACCTTGGAACTCTGACAAAGAAAACAGCCCAGCGACTCTTTTTTCTATACAAACTCAACAGTTTTAAATTAAACAAGAAGATCCTTGAGACATTTTACGGCGCGACTGTACAAAATCTGCTAACATACGGAATAAGTTGTTGGCAAGGCAACTCCTCATCTAAACTGTTGCAACGTCTAGAAAACATCATTAAAAAAGCATCAAAAATTACACTCACAACATTACCACATTTAAAGGAATTTTTTGAACAAACGTGCCTAAGAAAAATCGAAAAAATCTTGGAAGACAACGGCCACCCGCTCCATCAGAACTACGCCAGGTCGTCGCGAAGTGGGCGACTGCTGTCAATCAAAACAAGAACGGAGCGGTACAAAAACTCGTTTGTACCTCACTCGGTCAGACTCTATCACCGCCTTTCATTGATCAGGGAACATGAAATGCACCAAGATGCCTGTGTGTAGTCGCTGAATGAACTCTTTATGTTGTCTGTTGTATTTATGTGTATTTTTCTGTTGTGTTGTCTTTATATGAGAAACGAGTCCTTGTAATCACAACAATTTTCCGTAAGGATCAATAAAGCAGTCTTAGTCTTAGTCATGGTTAGTGCCTGTCCACCACCCTGTTTCATCTTGTATAGCACCATAGATTTTCCTAAGAATTTTTAGTTCCCAGGTGTTAAGTATATTTTCGGTTGTCTTTGTCAGTGTCCAATTTTTTTCCAATTTGTTTTTTTTTTTTTGTGTGGTGCAGTTTGCAGAGAGCCTGGATAGTGAGAGTCATAACAATATGTTCAGATTTACACTGAAAATTGATTTACCATGCGACACTGGAGAACTTATTTCTTGCTAATATTGTTGAGGTTTATAAAATATGTCCTGAGTTGTTTGATATTATAATAGTCTGATGGCAAATATAGCAATTAGTTCAAATGAAGACAAAACAAAAACTTAAACTGGTCAAGAAACAAGTAAATTAAAGACATGATTTAAAATATGTTTCAAAACATTTTTTCACTCATTTTTATAGATCTAATATATATTTACTAATAAGATAAGTGTAATTTTATTAAATTATCAATAAAAAAAATGTGTCTCTATTAGCCCAAATTACTTTATGCTGTAAAGTAATATTTGGCTGAAAAAAGTATGCATTTAAAAACTTAGTCCAATTCTTAAATCTTTTTTTTTACTTTTTGTAAATAATCAGTTACAGATATTGTTGTTTTTTTATCCTAACATTTGCATTACCTTACTTTTTTTTTTTCTACTTCTATAGCGTGTTGCAAAAAATGGAATGGAAACAATTTCTTTGTTTATTTCAGTCACTTTTTATCAGCCTGGGTAAGTTTTATATATTTCTTTGTTTATTTCAGTCACTTTTTATCAGCCTGGGTAAGTTTTATATATTCAACACAACATTTAAAGATATTGGTTTCATGAAAAATAAGTGTAAATTTTAACAGAACAAAAAAAAATTTTAAAAGACACTTTCGAATTAAGATTTTAGCAAAAAGAATTTAATGTCTTCTCAAAAAATATTCATCATTTTAGCATTCTAGACATTTATTCACATCCTGTAGAATTCACTAGTTATGTCCAGTACATATATACATATATTCTGACTGTGATAAAGAATGCATTGAGGGAGGCAAGTATAGCCTGTAGATGCATTTCTTTCCTTCACCAACTCAACACAAAGCAACTCAATTGGGAAACTTACTCATTGATAAGCAACTTAAAATCAGCCTCTAGCAAATAACATTATTATTAAACTGCAAGTCTCTAGATGGATCCTGGTCTGCATGTTCATAACACAATTCATTAAAATAACAATCAGACAATCTCACAAATCTTGCTTATAAATTAATAACTCCATTAGTCAGGTCACTCTGCATGTCAACTGTGGCCTACCCATATAATAATCACAATAAATTTTTTCTCTTAAATAGGGCGATCGCATGTGGGCATTTGGTGTTGGCTTGTTCCTTATAAACATAAGTTCAGAATCTTTGCAGCTAACTGCAGCTTATGGCTTAAGTATGAGCTTAAGCGTTCTACTATTTGGAGCTTTAGTTGGAGATATTGTTGATGAAACACCCAGATTAAAAGGTTAAAATTACTAAGTTTTTTCAAATTTGTAAATTTTTTTTTATAAAAAATACTTTCTGACAGGAAATTGTTAGATTAATGACATTGAATTCTTAAGTGCATTACTTGTCTGTAATGTTTTTTTCTTGCATTAGAGCTTCTTACCATATTTAATATTAATAAACTTAGGTAATACTCTACAGCACTCTAGTTCTATTAACTGAGTGGCTTCTAAGAAACAGAGATAGAAAATAGTTGATTATATGAAGTTTAGACCTTTTTATGATTGAAAATGAAAAACAATTCTCATGTTTTCACAGCTGCACAGACTGCACTTGTGCTCCAGAACTTATTTGTTATCATCTGTGCTGTGTTGATTTTTTTCTTTTTGACATACATGAGTGCCATAGTCTCATTTGGCCAGTGGACTAGATACACTGTGTATGTTCTTATCATTTTACTGTGTGTCTTGTCTCGGCTGACCAGCATGGCCCGCCAAATAGCAGTTGAAAAGGATTGGATTGTAGAAATGTGTGGTGAAGACAAGGACAGACTAGCAAGTATGTAGTATTTCAATAGTTTAGTTTAGCAAAATTAATTTGACAAAAAAAATATTTTAGTGAACAATTTTACGCTTCTATTTCTGACATTTAAAAAAATTAGATAAACTAAATCATTCTGCAGTATTTGATTGCTATAGTAATGGAAACCTTTCATTTTTACTTTATTACCAAACTGCACTCATCCTTAATCTTCGGAATCAAAGACATTGCCATTATTATTTTAATAAATTCATCTAGACCTAGATCTTTGAGTTTGAGTTTTTGACACATCGGCACACTTTAAGCCATGTCATGCCCGTAATCCCTAAAGGGTTACTCTTCCTTCATACCACAAGTTTTATTTAGTTAAGTCTTTAAAAACAACATCTATTCACAGTTAAAATAGTAAAGGTAGTAAAAATTTTATAACTTAGTAAAAATCTTTTGCAAATATTCTATATTCTAGATTGACATTTTCTTATTGTTTGTATTCGATCTAAGCTAGTCTTATACAACAGTCATAAATTTAATCAACTTGAGACTTCAATCTTCTAACTATTCTAGAATGCTTGATTATAAACCTACATTTGTATTAAAATGCTTAAATACAATGCAATGTGGCTTTATCTAGATCTAGATCCACAGATCTTGGCTTCAAAAAATGGCTGCCAGTGACACTAAAGCTTTTAGTAGTCATTGTAAACAACAAATTGGCATTTCAAACATGTGTGAAGCAGCACTTAAATTAAATTGCATCTGAAATCTCAATCTGACAAACACAAGCAAGAGTCTGGTAAATCAGATGGCTGCCTGATGATCACACCCTTATTTATTAAAAAGGCTGCCACAGTAATTGTCACTTGTCCTACAGACACATTCATACTGTCTTTAATTACTGCTAAGAAAGCAATTAACATCAAGTCTTTTGAGCATCTTTGAGGCTGTATGGATGATGTCTAGACTAATAGCCAAAATTGAAAGCTTCATCTTAATCACAACTTATATTAAGTTTTTGCAACCTTTTAAAAAAATATCAATCAGATGCACTATTATGGCACAATACCTCTTAAGCATGCTTCTATCATCTTTGTAGCAAAGATTTATGACAGCAGCTGTTTTCAAAGAATGTACCTCTGATACAGCACTGCTTATTGTAGATTGACAGTCACAAAAAATCTACCTCCAGAAGTTGACATAGGCTTTAAAGCCAAATCTGCTGTCAAAGAAATTAAAGTAAAGCCAGCACTAGAGATGTTTAAAATTTCCAGATGGAGAGCAGAAAGTTTTTTCTGACAACAGTTCTGAAACTCATTGAAAAATCTCCATTGAAGAATGCAATTATCCAGAGTTTAAAATGGCTAAACCCAATTACCCATTACAAGATGATGGCTCCTTAAAGGATGTAGATGCCACTTTGAGCAGCTTGGTTCTGCTTGGCCATGTCTTGGAGATGACTGTGATAGCATTAAATCTGAATTTACACAATGGTATAATTCCATTTTAACCACGATTTCTACTGCATTCTAGTCCTTCAGTGTCACCTCTGATAGCATGTGAACACTGATTTTGCTAAGCTCTGGACAGTGGTGAGAGGAATTTTGTTTATCATGAGAATGGTAATTTTATTTAACTATTAAACCTAAATAATACCAACTCACAAAGGCAGTGGGATACACATTTGAGACCAAAAGCAAATCTGCTGCCAAGGACAGACGTAGACTACAAAAAGAAAATCTTAATCGACCACTGGCGGACAATGGTTATGCTTGCCCTGGATGTGGCAAAGTATGTAAGTCACAGCTGGGGTTGCGTAGCCACGAGAAAATACTGCATTCCTCATTAATCTTTGGACTCAAAGACAAGCCTTATTATTATACCAACTTTATCTATTGTTATATTTTTTGCAAGATTTTTATGTCCTGGAATTTCATATTGACGTGATATTACATATATATCTATATTATTTTCAGCTATGACTGCTGCTTTGAGACGCATTGACCTTTCAACTCAGATCTTAGCTCCAATGGCTACTGGTTTTATTATGGCTTTAGCTGGTGTAGAGTTTGGAGCTATATTTATTGGAGCCTGGAATTTTGGTTCTGTCTTTATTGAATACTATTTTCTTTGGAAAGTTTATAACACTGTTCCTGCATTGATGAAAAAGAAAAACTTGAAAAAGTCACAAGGTTTGTGTCATAAATGAATGTGTATAAATTATTGTCATACCTTGTAAAGAAATTATCTTTTTTTAAAATTTATATTGTAAGATATATTTTGAATATACATGAAATGAGGCTTTGTTAAATTGCATATTGGTGATAAAAATAAAGGAATTAAAGAAAGTAATCAATGAAAAAAAATAATTAAATTTAACATCACATGTTGTCAAACATTACAATTATCTATGAATTCAGACAGTTTGATATTTTTCCAAATACATTAACAAAACTTATGTTTTAGCTTTTGAGTCTGTTTATAAAAATAAGGGGTCTAACTCTTAGTGAAAAAAAAAGTGAGGTGTATCTCCTACATGAAGAGAGGGAAATCTAGAAAAAAATAAATTTACAAATATTTTTGTTAAACTATTAGAATACATACAAAAAAATCACATAAAATATAGAATATGTCCAGTTTTTAAAAAAAATGTATTCTTTAATAACTAAAAAAAACTTTTTTTAAAAAAAAGGTTTCCCAGATTGACCTTATACGCTACACAATCAGCACATTGGTTTTTATATTTAAAAAAAAAGAAGCTATACTACTACTGTCTTTAGTATGTTTGCAAATTTTATCTGCTTATCCCAAATGAGCTCTTCTTATACAAAAGTGTTTTTTTTAAATGTTATCACATTGTATCAGGCCTTTGTACCTCAGAATAGTGTACCATTAACATCACATCATAGGGCAATAGTTTTATTGAGTTGGCACAGCATAAATCTGTGGGTTTTTTTTAATTTTATTTATATTTGTCTGATTATTGTTTCTTTATTTATTTATTTAGTTGCCACAGAGCTTAAAGAAAATCTTGTTAAAGAGAAAGATGCTTTTGATCAAGGTTTGTTTACATTACATTTCCTTACTATATTTATTTATTACTATCTTCTTTTTAATTCACATAAAAAAAAATTCTCCTTTTTTTCTTTTATCTTTTTCACAGGTAGGCCACTGGAAGAATGCATGACACTGCAGGACAAAGACAATCTTGATACAACTGATGATGAAAAAAAAGAAGTAACATTTTTTTATGACCATGACTTTTAAAAGTAGTTATCTAAAAATTAATTTTCCATTTAAACTTTCCATTTATTTCATGAATAAAAACTTTATTTTTAAAGGAAAACGAGGCTTTAAATAACCAAGAAATAAGTGTGACTCCTGAAACAGAAAAAAAAGTGAAAAAGAAATGTACATTTACCAGACTTTTTAATAGTTTGGAGAGATTGTACCTTGGTTGGCCAGTTTATGTATCCTATGATATACGCAATGCAGGATTAGCTTTGGCTTGTCTTTACATGACTGTCTTAGGCTTTGACAGTGTAACAGTAGGTAAAGATTTGTATTAGGGTTTTTGTTTTTATATTGCAGTTTTTTAATTTCAGTGATAATTTGTATTATTAATAATTTTATCTCTAACAAAAGAGATATTTAATAAGTTACATTTAATTTTTTCATGCTAAACAAATTTCTGTTAAAAATTGCTAAAGATTTTTTTTTTTAATTGAAGTTTTTGTTGTTGTTTTTTTGTAGGCTATGCTAAAACTCAAGGGGTTTCAGAGTTACTTGTTGGAATAATGATGGCTTTGGCAGCCTCCTTTGGTATTTTTGGCACTTTTATGTATCCTTATATGAGGCGCAGGCTTGGTTTGGCCAGGACTGGTATATTTGGTCTGTCCTTGCAAATCACCTGCCTAGTGCTTTGTGTTGTTTCTGTTTGGATGCCAGGAAGCAAATTTGATTTATTTCTAGATACAAATCTCAATGCAACTAATGCAATGGAATTAAGCTGTATTGAAAGTAAGTTTTCAAAAATAGTAAAAGAATTTTTTCATAGTAAGCAATCAGTATTACATATTCAAAATCTGAGATTATATACCTTTTTCTGTCAAGCTTATATAGATAGAAAAAATAGCCTATTTTTTAATGACTATATATAAATAATATTTGGTATTGTTATAGTAAAAACAAAGTAAAATGGAAATACTTGATCACATGTTGGAAGATAATGAATGAATTGGGAACATCACCTGTATGAGATTGATATATCTGTTCACCTTTTCAAACATTTTAATCTCTGTTTATGTTTGAAAAAGGCTCTACACTTGCTTGAAATAGTATAAAGTTGGCTTACCATTTTTTTTTAGTATGAAGTACTTTTAATTATAAAGTCAATAAGTAGGTTTTTAATGTTATTATCGATAGGACCCTATGTGCAATTATGTATATACATATACATACATATATGTGGCATTTTATGTCCAGAGAGACGATCTTTTCCCTTTGCAACTTCTTGTGTGACTAAAGAGACCAATCCTTGATACACAGCTGCAATCGCAGGTTGGGCATATATAATCACCAGGCGCCGTTGCATTTTCACCCTTCTTTCTGCTTCTGTTGTGTATGACATCTGCAATCTGTGACCCTTCCTTTATGCTCTCTCTCCATGTGGATCTGTCCAGTGCCACCTCTTCCCAGTTGCCAGTGTCAATTTTGAAGAGCTTCATGTCGCGTTTGCATACATCCGTATAACTTAAAAGTGGGCGACCAGCGGCTTTCCTGCCTTCTATTAGATCGCCATACAGGATGTCTTGTGGAAGTCGACCTGCTGGCATTCTACGAACGTGGCCAAGCCAGTCAAGGCGTCTGCTGCTGATAACAGAGCAGATGTCCTGGCATCCTTCTCTTTGTAGCACTTCCTCATTGGTTATCTTATCTTGCCACCTTATTTTAAAGATCCGCCTTAGGCATCAGAGGTGGAAGACATTCAGCTTTTTTTCCTGCCATGAGTAGGTTGACCATGTTTCACTTCCGTACAGCAAGGTGCTCAACACACAGGTCCGGTAGACTAGGGCTTTAGTACTGCTAGTCAGCAATATGTTGTCCCAGACTCTTTTCTGCAACCGTGACATGGTGGCCATTGCCTTGGCTATCCTGTTGTTTATGTCCTTATCCAGTAGAGTGTTGTTGGATATGATGGAGCCAAGGTAACAAAAGAGATCAACAATTTCTAGTGGTTGGCCATTAATGCTTACTTGAGGTGCAGTGTTTGTGTTTTGGACAAGTATATTAGTCTTGCTTTGACTGATGTTTAAGCCGAAACATACATATATATTAATATATAGTTGTTAATTTGATTAATTGACTCACCAATAGGATCTTTAGAAGATTTTATAACAACACTCCATTTTTAAAACAATGTTTTATCCCAGTCATAATCACTGCTTCAGAATCTTCACATTTTCAAGTATGGTTTTTAAGTCCAAACCTTACTGGGATGTCATAGAGACCAATTCTTTTTCTTTCAAATTTCTTATTTGTCTATTACAATGTTTACAAAAGTATATATTGTGCTTGTTTACCTCTTTTTTTTTTTGCCTCATGCGATTTTAGTTATATTCATCCATTTCGACGAAAGTGCTATTGTTACATGTGTTAATTGAACATATTTGTCATCATTGCTTATTTTATAATCATCGGAATATAATTTTATTAGAGCTGAGATTCAATAAATTAAAACATTTTTGCATCGTATTCAAATTTCGGCTGTTTTATTTTTCTCTGATTGTGTAAGCATGTTTTTTTTTGTGTGCAGATTCCACTTTAGATGTAAACAGTACCATACCTTGTTCCAAAGAAACCTTGAGTCTTAGCGAAAATGTATCTATTTGGATGCTTCTAGCTGGAATTATTACAGCACGTTTTGGTAAGAAAACTGATGATAATCTTTAAAAAAATCTTGAGTAATTAATATTAAAACATAAATACATATAGGATCTATATAACAGATGATACACATGCTTTACTAGTGTGTAAATAAGTTAATATTTTTTTATTGGAACACTTTTGTTTTCCTCCTTCAATGGAACAGTCTGAATTCAACACACATACACACTTTTTGGCCAATAAATTCTACATACCCTCCACCCCCTCCTTTTTTTTTCTTTGATCCAACATACTGCAACCCAATAATTTAGACTCAGCACACTCAGTTCTTTGGACCATCAGTTGTAGTTCTAAAGAAAAATATTACATCCATCATACCACCCCTGCACTACACATTTTTTTTTAATCTTCCCATGAAATCCCTTCCCCATCTCCCAAATACACATATTTTGGCCCTTATTTCTTTGGCCGTCATTATAATGTCCCCCAACACAATAATTTTGCACCTCCCAGCCAAAGGGCTATCCCAGACACACATATAAACAAAAAATTGTTTTGCTGGTGAATTCTAGAAGTATATATATTTAAGATAATGTACTTCTTGTAAGTTTGACCTGAACCTTTTTTTTAATTTTATAATTCAGTCCACATTAGATACACTTTTTGGACTTGATTTCTAGAAAATGTTTATTCTTTGTGTTCCCATGCAACATTTCAAAAAGTGACACCACTATTTGCAATTATTATTATTATTATTATTTATATATGAGAGAGAGAGATTCAATGTGTATAGATTTATGTATTTATTTATCTTACATGAGCCCAATTTCAATTTATCTGTACATACAGGACTTTGGGTAGCTGATCTAACAGTCAGTCAACTGTTTATGGAATCTGTGGCTGAAAAGGAAAGAGGAAAAGTCAACGGTGTTCAGAGTTCTTTGAATCAGCTCATGGATATGTTAAAATATCTCATGGTTGTATTAGCGCCCCATGAGCATCAGTTTGGCTTGCTAGTACATATTTCATTTGGCTTCATCTGCATTGGTTGGCTTTTTTATGCTTTCTTTCTGAGAAAAAGCAGGGGCCATTTCTTTCACTTTGAAAAATGTATACAAAAGAATAATTTACATACCAATTCTTGATCTTACTTGTATATTTTTTATTTTTATTTCTTGTAAAAAGATTTTTTTTACTTATATTGCAAATTTACATTTTGCTGAATATGTGGATTTAAAAAAATAATAAATTGTGCAATTTTTACCTCCGTTTTATGTTTTATTATTGGTAGCTTCACCCAGTGGCTTCACTAGGCTGGATGTCACCCAGTGGCTTCACTAGGCTGGATGTCACCCAGTGGCTTCACTAGGCTGGATGTCACCCAGTGGCTTCACTAGGCTGGATGTCACCCAGTGGCTTCACTAGGCTGGATGTCACCCAGTGCAGTGAAGTCAGGTTGCCCATCCCCCCCCCCTCCAAAAAAAAACAAACTTTTCCCCGAACAATTCCCAATTTTTAAACAAAGTGTCATAAGTTTGTTCTTTTTGTTGAAGCAATAGAGTGAGCTGATTACCTGCTTTTATTAAATGTTACAAATTGTAAAATGAGTGTTAATTTAAATTTTCCTTGTTTATGATATTTTATTAAAAATTATTACTTTAGAAATTCACTTAACATAATCTGAAAATGTTTTCTTTGTTACTTTATCAAACTTAACGGAAAAAGTAAAAAAAAACATGATAGAAAATGTTTTTTTAGTTCCTTTTTTTTTTTTGAGGAAAGCTTATGCAAGACTATTCATGGATTAATGTTTTAGTTATTACTATAGTGAAATGGGCAAAAGTATATAATAAATAATATAAATGATTATCTACTTACACCCACCAACTCCTGGTTACAATCTCAACATATGGAATTTAGTATTGTTACATGTTCAGAAGCAGAAAAACAAAAAGATTTATGTGTTTTTATGTTGTTATGGGATTCATAACAATCTTAATACCTATACCTACTCAATGCTAAAGAATCTCCATTGACCACCTATCTCTAAAAATTTCAGTTGATCACTCAACTTCCGAAGACTCCATGTTGACATTGCAGTGTAGTCTACACCTCCCACCATAGTGTATGAGTATTTACTGACACACAATATTGACCATTCTCTATGGACCACTCATTGCTCAAGAATCTCCATTAATTATTACATTCCAGAAATTTCCCCAATATTTTATATTTACATTGTTGATTCCAGAGTCCTTATATATGTACATTTTGCATAATGTATTTGTATGTAAAATTTTGTTTTATTTAATAAAATATTTTAAAATATGTTCATTTTGACGATTGGTTGTGGTCAATGTTTTTATATTTGTCAATCTAACAATTGTTACTACAGCTTTTTTTTTTTCTTAAACATATTTCTTGAGATGTAAGAAGTAACTTTTTTTTTACAATAGCTCCTTTTAACTCTACCTTCATGGAACCTTCTGATTGGACTTTACATCTTCGGGTATTTCTGCATGTAGGCATTGTTCATTTAAGAGTTTAATATGTTCAAAACATTTTTCCCATTGTTTGTAAAATGTTTTACATGTTTCGGATGTTCCTTTAGAGTTGAGGATAATTACTTCCTAGTCCAAACCTCCCGAAGGACGAGGGGGGGTGGGAGCAGACAGGGTTTGAACCCTGGACCATCGATAAATCTGAATGACAGTCCAGCGCGCAAACCACATGACCAAGCAGCTATCCTGCATTGTCTTCTAACACTAGATCTCAAGGCTTATCATTGAAATATTATGAAGTTGATACATTTGCTTAACCAGGATTTTAACAGGGGGGGGGGGGGAGTAAAAAATGTTATTTCTAAAATCTAACATTCAGTAGTTTTAACCAATATAATCAATCTATAAGTTGAATATAGGAGGTATTGTCTTTTTGAAAAAGCATTTTTTTAATGGGTTTTTTATTTTTCTCTTTTGTTTTGTTGTTGTTTTTATATTATGTTGTTTATTTCTATTGAAAATAATAACTCAAAATGTTAATAGTTGTAGCTTATTTTTGTCATGTTTAAAATGTCAATATGTTATTTTTCCATACATATATATATGTATTTATAAGGAAAAGATAGTCTAACATTACTATTAAACTACAACATTACTAGGACATTATACCAAAAAACATTGTAATATTCTAATAACAGTGGGTCTGTATTAGCTCAACAATTTTTCTGTATATCTTGTTGTCAGATCATTTACTGTTTTTTATTTAGTGGCAGTGGTATCAATATTATATTTGTTTTTTTTTAACTTAACAAAATATATCTAGATCTCAAACGTATCCAATAAAAAATCTTTGTATGTGTGTATAGGTCTATTACCTGGTGTAAGTCTGTTGTACTAACACTTTACAATGCACTTGTTTTATTATCATTTAAGTGACTTCTTTTTAAAGTGAATGCACCTTTATATTTATAAAAGATATAGAAGATATTTGTTTTACATGATTGTTATATTAATAGATGTTTTATTTTATGAAAGAAACAATATGTACAGAGTTGAGTATATGTATAAAAAATAATCAAACATTTTCTATTTGAAATAACATCAAATAGATCAAAGAAATAGTTTTTGCTTTTTTTTTTTTAAAGCAGTTTTGTTAAATTAGGACGACACATTTCACAAATAAATCTACAAAGCTAAGAACAATAATGCTGAAAAGAACAATGCAACATACATTTATATGAATTCTCCTAGAGTGTCTCCTGTAGGAAAAGTGATCTGTTCCTGTACCATGCATTAGGTTTTATAATTTCTAAATATTTTACGTTTCTATATCACAATGGTTTTCATCATCATACATTAAACTGAATGGTAGTATCTTCATTCTAGAAATTTCACATCAATGTACTGATCAAATTCCAATAATTATTTTGAATTTCTGTGTTACTAGTTACTTTTCCTTCTTTCACCAATCTTGTTAAAATAATGTGGGCCTGAATAGTGGATTTTTCTTCTAAGGATTTTAGAGACCAAATATCTGTAATGAATATATATATATATATATTATTTATAACAGCAATGATAATGAGAGAATTTTACATATCAGATAGGGGCAGTTCATAAAAGTTGCCTTTGTGGTGCAGTGGAGATAAATCATGATTGACAATGCTGTCCAAGAAGTCCATGACGTCTTCCCATGAGTTTCCTTTAAAGTCACGACCGCATCTTTTGGTAACCACTTCCCAAAACTCTGACTCGGTTAGCTCATTCTTGGCATAAATTTGGAGCAGTTTGAAGATTTCAGGATCATTCTGACACACTGCAGGCTTTGTTACGCCACTGCTTTGACTTTGAGACGCAGTCGTTTTTAACGAATTAAGTAGCGCGGCGTCATGTGTACCTTTTATGGGCTTAGAGGCAATAGTCGTATGACTTTGAATGACCCTGTTACCCGACCGAAGGTCGTCGAAGATAAGCGTTGGCACGTGCTTTGAACTAACTGCATAAGTACTGGAACATCCATCACAATCGCTGCAATCTAGACAGTTCAGTGACAGGTCATGAAATCCTTCCTGTCCGCTGCTTTCCGAGACATCAGAATTCAGTAGCTCCTTTGCAAATGGAGGTAACTTGTTACTTCTGTAAATCCTCTTCGGCGACGACGTAGCTGTAGGACTCAGACTCGGCCAAAATCGATTCATTTTCTTAACCCTAAAAATGAGAGCAGGCGAATCTCTATTGAAATATGGGTGTCTGAATTCTACCTTGGCGCCGTACGGTTTTCTCTTTCTGAGCACACGGAACAGGAAGTTATAATCCCGAAACAGTCGGCGCAGGTTGTGAAAAGTTTCCACCTGCACAAAGCCTGGGTATAAGAGCATAACATTCTGCTCGAACTCGTTCTCTTCAACAAGGAGTCCAGTGCCATCATTAGTCCATTTGATGATGAGACCATCATTGGCTATTTCGTACAGCTTGAGAGGAAATTTATATTGTGAACCAAAAGATAATCGTGTAGCCGACATTGTAAATAGATCTAGTATTATCGTCTGTTTTTATTTCGAACTTTGTCGGTGCAAAGGAGCTTTTGTTATCGGGAATTCCCGATGATCTATGAACCTGTATTTTCTAGCTATACGTGTGCAATGTTGATTAATACAGGGCGGTGCACAAAGCATTTGCACATAAAGAGGTATGCAAAAGAATCATACATATAATGATAATAATAAGCCAATTTAATGTTTTGATAAGCTTTGTTAAAGCGATATTTTGCAAGATCTAAAGGTTTTCAAAAATCTGATGGAAGAATGAAAGGAAAAGTTAATAAGGGTTGCCTATCTTTTGTGTGACAGCAAAGACAAAGTCTGCCTATCGTTTGTGTGATATCAAAGATAAAGTCTGCCTATCTTTTGTGTGACAGCAAAGACAAAGTCTGCCTATCTTTTGTGTGACAGCAAAGATAAAGTCTGCCTATCGTTTGTGTGACAGCAAAGATAATAAAGAATATGCTTATCTTATGTGTGACAACAAAGATAAAGGCTGCCTATCATTTGTGTGACGTCAAAGATAAAGCCCAGGCTGCCTATCATTTGTATGACGTCAAAGATAAAGGCTGCCTATCATTTGTGTGACGTCAAATATAAAGGCTGCTTATCGTTTGTGTGACGTCAAAGATAAAGGCTGCCTATCATTTGTATGACGTCAAAGATAAAGGCTGCTTATCGTTTGCAAGACAACGAGGAGAATGGCTGCATATCATTTGTGTGACATCGCATCTCACACAGCTGAGAGGATGTTGCCAGTAGTGGAAACGAGGGTTCATTTTTATCTAGGCCTACGATTGATATATTGCGATAGTTCTTATTTGAGAAAACGGATGTAGCCTAATGATAAAACTCTTCCATGGTTCATACAAATACTCTTTCGTGAATTCAGCAAACTCATTAAAAAAAAAATCTACACTTGGAGATTGAGAGTGGGGACAACTTACCTCGAGGCCCTGAACTGTCTATCCGGAGTCTATCGTGTTACCTTTCGGGGGGGGGGGGGGGAGAGAGCAGTAGGCCTACTGTTGCAGACCTGTCTCATTATGAAAAAAATCTGTGTACGTTATTTAGGGGAGACTATAATGGATTTTTAATTCCTTTAACGAATCTCGATCTTGGCATGCCAGAAAAAAAAAAACTATCATAAAAGAGCTCTATGCATACAATTTGCTTATGAATACAATTAACTAAGACCACAAAACAGAGCTAACAATTGAATATTAGAGTAACACCATTAGTCATAAAAACAGTTAGTAAAATGTTTTGCATATTTTGGATTTTCCTTCAGAGTTGAAGACCTCCCTCAGGACGACAGGTAATGGCAGTGGACAGGGTATGAACCCTGGACCATCAAGATAACCGAACGATAGTCCAATGCCATACTGCAGGACCAGGCGACCATCCGTAGCCTATCTGTAAACTAAAACACTCCAGAACAGACCCCACAGTAGTAACAAAAATAAAAGGCTACATGAAACATTAAAGTGTAATTTAGAAATCCAAAAACGCAACACAATAAAATACTCAGAAAGATAAACGACATTTCTTTTTTCCAGTGGCGTATATTTAGAGAGCCAGCCGCCTGGGTCAATAAAGCATGTGTCCTCCCGTCTTCCGACAATAGGCCTATATATAGCCTACAGGACCGAATTTACCTATAGCTATAGCTTAATTAATTAGCGCCCCCCCCCCCCCCCCCCCAAAAAAAAAAAAGAATAGTTATCACTGACATATAATACCTGGACTTGTACAGTAACCCCATATCCTTTCTAGTAAAACTATTCCAAATATAGTGTAGGCCTACGACGTACTTCCTATGGGCATCTAGTCACTGGTAAACAATACAAAACTTACATAGAATGTAAACGAAGTAAATGAACGAATGGATAGAAATATTTATATACGATATTTGACCAATTTGAGAATTAGGAGAAATACTTATGAATTCTCTTTCTTCACTAGTGCAGTGGTCGCAAACTGCGGCTCTTTGACTTCTTGACATCTGCGGCTCTTCCACGAAATGTTAAGTGCAGCCACGACAAAAATATCTATTCGTTTGCCTATTGTAAGAGAGAGTAGACATTTTTGAACCGCAACTTACACACAAGAGACATATTTTATAAAGAAATAAGCCTAATAGCAAAGAACGATCTTCTTATCCTATAGGCCTATGACGCTTATTACTATGTCAGTTATTAAGAGTAACGAAAAAACTAAAACAAATGAATTTCACTTAATTTAATTATCTTATTCATGGTAAACCAGTAACACAGACTAAAAACGCAAAATACCTAGTTATAATAAATGAAAAACTGTCATGGAATCCTCATATCAAAAAATCAAACAAAGCATTAGGGTTTATTAAAAGAAATTTCTATAAATCAAATAATTTAAGAACATAAAACTAAAATATTATTTAACCTTGGTTAGGCCAATAATAGAATATGCATCCTCTGTTTGGGAACCCTCAACTAAAAAAAAAAAAAAAACATTAAGAAACTGGAACAGACACAAAATATAGGCCTAACAGTGAGATTCATAACAAACGAATATTTACATTTGACTAGAGTAACACCTTTAGTAGAATTACTAAATCTAGAAAGCCTTCAGGATAGAAGGCTTAAAAGTAAAGTAGCAATTTTACATAAAACTCTGAGCCATAATCATCAAATACAAAAACATAATTTAATAAAATAGGCCTACTCAGAAAGACACAAAGATAAAGGCACATTCCTCGTTCCTATATGCTAGGGCAAATTAGTACAAATGCTCTTTCTTCCCTAGCGCTATTAGAGCATGGAATGGGTTGCCTGAGCTAGCCAGGACAACCAGTGACTTGGCAGAATTTAATTCATTGGTCAATATGTATGACTAAATCAGTAAATGCATGACGCGTAGGACGTAATCATCTTCTTTTTTGAAGTAACGTCTGTATCATATAAGATATGTGGATTGTGGATATGGACATTTTATTTCACGGTGGATGTTATTTCTCGGCTAAATCAGTTTAATCGCAGGCTAATTTAAGTTAAAAAGAACAGAAAACATAGGCCTTTTATGTTAGAAGAAGTAATTTCATTCGAAAACGAATTGACGCTTTTTGCGAAGATTTTGAAAGATTTACAAGACATAGATTTAATTAATATTGTTTTGTAGTTTCGGACCGGATATCGATTAAGTTTTTTAAGTGACTCAGCACTTAGATCTACAACAAAAATGGTGAGTGTAGAATCCTAACATTAACTAAGAACTTGCCATCTAGAATCTAGATCTAGATATGCTAAACTAGATTTAGAATCCTAGATTCAGCTTCTAATCTAGATTAGAAGTATATAAATTTAATAATAATTTATGCATACAATAAAGACTCTACACCAGTCGCCTTGTTACTTGTAATCTAACTTGTCTTAACTAATTAAATTAGCTAGATCTAGATCTAATAAATTAAGTCTAACTTCAAACTTGTAAAATACAGTAAAACTAAACTCAATTTAAAGTTAAACTAAAGTAAACTAAACTGTAGTGACTCTAGTGACTAAATTTAAGTGTCACTAAGTGACAAGTGACTGTATTGTGTGTATTGTAACTTTTACTTAGTCTTTAGTTAGTAAATTAACCTAGATCTCGATCTTAAATCATATGTACACAAAATATTGAAAATAGTGCTACTAATAGAATTTAATAGATCTAGTTACTAGTAGAGACTAGCTCTATTATAATTTATATCTATTATATAGTCAATCTAGATCTATACTCAGTCGTCAGAGTATTATTATACTGTATTGTCAAGTATTGACTATTGTTAAACTTGTTAATACTTCGTTTCTATTTGAATTTGTTATCAAAGCCTGTCAAAGGCAAAGGCTTAGATCTAGATCTACATCTACTAGCTAGTATCTTAGTTTTAGACTCTTCAGTCTTCAAGAATGAAGTCCAAGTTCTTTGAGTTTGATAAGTTTAATACCTTTAATTTTATAGCAAAAATAGATAAACTAATAAACTTTTCAAAACTGGAAAATCATTTAAAAATCTAGATCAAGTCAATCTAGATAATCATCATAATCTAGTTGTAGGAGTTAGATCTATTAAATTTGCATAAAAATTGCCACACCCATTTCTCTGTTGGTTGGTTCAAATTCAAATTTGAAATATAAATCTGAGTACAAAGTTGTTTATTTTGATGCATTTTATATATAAATAAGTATATTTCTGATTACAGGCTCGAAGATATGACTCACGGACAACTATATTTTCACCTGAAGGTTTGTTGCTCAAATATAAATCTTATTATATAAATAATGGTTTAAGGTTAATCCTGTGCACTCCCAGGGGAGCATAGGGCCGCAACCACACCTCTCCACCGAACTCGGTTCTGAGCAGCTTTCTTCATCTGCTCCCATGTCATTCCATATAAATAATACTAATTTTATATTATGTAATTTTATTTATTTATTTTTTTTACATTTAACATTAAATTCTTGTACCCTTAAAACTTTTATTTAAATAACTTTTTTACTTTTCTATGCAGGTCGGCTTTATCAGGTGGAGTATGCAATGGAAGCCATTGGTCATGCAGGAACCTGTTTAGGTATCATGGCTCAAGATGGTATACTCCTGGCTGCTGAGAAAAGAAACACAAACAAGCTATTAGATGAAGTTTCCTATTCTGAAAAGATATATCGGCTATATGAGTAAGATTTATTTTCTTTCAATTTGGCCCTTGTTTAAAAAAAAAGTAATAACTTGTAGTGATTTATAACTTTTTAAATTACAGTTAATCAATTGATGTTTCTAATGTGACACACTCAGTAATCTAATGCTTTGCAGATTCAGCGACAATGTATGCTTCAGCAACATGCAATCTTGCCTCTTTTTGTATGCTTTTTGCTGTGTTAAGTAGTGATACATTCTTGATAGTCTTTCTATGGTTACTATTAGATAGTTTACCTACCATATTTTTTACTGTTGTTCAAAGTATTTTTTAGGTCTTGTCTGATGGTGAGCTAAGTTGGCAGACGTAGCATAAAACATTAGCTCTTCCTGAAAAAATAAATTGTTAAGAGCTATGACTGGGTGAAACTTTCACTCTGACATTTCTTTAATTTATGGTACATCAAGAATCCTACCATTTATGCCATTATGAAAAATAGAGAGAAAATCTAGAACATTTTGTGAAATCTATTGAAGACCACACCAAGAAAAAAACACTAACATCGACAAAGTTTTTTTACATTTTTTAGGTCAATTTCTATTTTTCATCTATTGTTTATTTTTACCATTGAAAGTCTGAGAAATATCTTATTACTTTACATCATATATATAATTTCTTGACATATTCTGTTAAATTCTTTAAAGTACAGCTAACCTTTGTTATCCAAAATTTTTGATAAGCTGACACCACCCCGGCCCTTTAATCGTCAGACTATCATGGGTCAATTGTACCTTTAAGCATTATCAGGCATGCTGCCTCCTCATTAGTAAATGTCAAAATACTTATTGTGAGTTGCCCTATTCAGCAGATTTTCACCTTCAATAAACTGCCTAAACTTTACAACATATATATATGTCTGATGCCATTATGCCATTAAGGCTGATAGACACCATTAAATGCTAGTCTTTTCCAAGATTAGAACCCTAAACTTTTGGGTTTACAATGAATTTTATTATTGAAAAACGAACATGAATATAACAATCTAAATCTAGGATAGTGTACAAACTTTCTAATTTTGTTTGACATTTATTTTTCATTTTAGTGATATGGCCATAAGTGTTGCTGGTATCACGGCAGATGCTAATGTCTTGACAAATGAACTGAGACTTATTGCTCAAAGGTTAGAAAGCTGAATGTTGTGTATTTACTAATGACAACATAATAGTTTATAACCCTAATATAAACTCATATCTTTTCTTTTTTTTAATGTTTAAAGCTGCTTTGTTTATTTTAACATTCATCTTCTTTGTTTAGTTAGTTTTTAAAATTTACATCTTTTTATAAAAAAATCATTTTATAGTGAAGCAGTTATTTCTTTTTTTGAAATTTAATAGGATTTGTTGAGTTGGTATGGCAATCTCTCAGTTCATCTTTTTACTAGAGAGTAAGAATTAAATCATGTTTCTCTGTTCAGGTACATACTTCAGTATCAAGAACCTATCCCTTGTGAACAACTAGTCTCTACATTGTGTGACATTAAACAAGCCTACACACAGTTTGGAGGTAATGTGTGGAATTTTTATGGTGTTGAAAGTAGTGACTGGTAAGAAGAAATTGTAGAACTATAATAGTTTCAAATCTATCTCAGCACTACAGCATTGCCAAAGAAGAAAAACATTCACAAATGAAATCATATTGGTATATAAAAGAAAATGGTTTAGCTAACATGAGAGGAAGTGAATGTAACAGAATAATATGGTTTTAGCCACATCAGCAAAAGTTTGGTTTGTTTCAAGGGGAAGGAGGGACTCTGAAGATTTGGTTTGTTACAAAACAACAAAAAAAGTATTCAAATGAAATAAAAGGTACAGTGGTCCCTTAACTTTGTGAAAGGGATATGCTACGGGTTTAACAAAAAAAAAATCTGCATTTTTTTTTTACACCATGAGTCTTCCCGCGGATGCCATACTGTATAAGTACAGTATTTGGAAATAAACAATTGAATACATCATCAAATTCAGAAAGAAGTCAATACTTTTCTCATCTTTTCTATCGATTACTGTGATTTGGGGTGTTGATAATTAATAAGTAAATCTTTTATAAAATTTGATTTTTTCTTGTTGTGTTACTGTATGGAGATGGGTGATATTGAGTCTTGAAACGATTTGTTACCAGGATTAAAATTGTGATTTCTGGTTTTACTTAATATCTGAACTTTCCTCATTCTGAAAAGAGACTCACATCAGTGCAGAATTTTTCACACTAAATGTAAGTTCTTGGGGGAGGGAAGTCATTAGCCTAGCTCATTGGCATCCTCGATGTTGAGGGTAGAACAAAACAGGATGTTAAAACTCTAATCCACAGAACAATGAACATATACTTCCGTCTCAATAAAATATCAATTGAGGGCCCAATGAAGACTATCAAGAGCTCTCTAATGGGCAATATTTGATATATCTCTTAATTTTTTTTTCATTTTAAATATATACACACAGTTCCTAAAAGAAATGCAATGCCCTGTTTTCAATGGTTCTAAGGTTTAAAATAATAAAGCATCTATAACATGGTACTTTTTTATTTTCAGGAAAACGTCCATTTGGTGTGTCTATTCTTTACATGGGCTGGGATAAACATTATGGTTTTCAGCTGTATCAAAGTGACCCAAGTGGCAACTATGGAGGATGGAAAGCAACTTGTATAGGAAATAATAGTGCAGTAAGTCATCCAAAAAAAGTCCTTGAGTTGTAATTTATTGCTGCTGCACAAAGTCCAGTCTGTACTTCATATAGCAAGAGGGGTTTTAAGAACAAATTCTATTAATAGGCATTCTAAAGTACCTAATGAAAGAATGGCATTTTTCTTACAAATTTCTAAACTTTCATTCTATTGATTTCTCAAGTTTCTAGTGGAGACATCCCTTAATCACTGAATAATATCTCATAATAGCATACCATAAAATATAGAGAAAAGAGAAGTAGGGATTTGTATTTCTGAACTTGCCGGATACACTTTTGGTTTTGTTAATATATAGAATTGAAATCATGTAATTATATGCATTTAATGTAATCGTCAAACCAGATATCATTCAACCAGATATCATTCACCTTGGTCCTAGTGTATGTTCATTTTCTTGAAATGAAATAAAAACTACTCCCATTCGAAGGTAACTGTCATAGGGCAAGTGATAATAATACAGAGCAAAGAGCAATTTTTTTCAATATTTTTTTTATAAAGTTCTTATTACTTACTTAATTAAATACCTATGTTTCTGAGCATATAAGGAAAACTTTTTTTGTAAAATTAAGAAATATTAATTTTCAGAATTTTAGAAAACTTGTTAGTTTCCCTTTGTAAAGATCTACATAGGGTTATAGTTACATGTAATTTGTTTTTAACAGTATTAAATAAAGAATTACGCTATTCCTCCAAAGTTTGCAATTTTAATATAAAAAAAAAAAAAGTTATTAATTAGCTTATATTTTCTGTTTAGCAACTATTGATTGATTATAGGTTTTTTTTTGTTTTACTCCACTTTGCCTTCATAATGAAACGTAAACTGCAATTTAATTGTTATTTTCTTTCTACAGAATGCAATCTCTTTACTAAAGCAAGAATACAAAGATGAGGACAACTTTAGTTTGTCTGCTGCTTTAGATTTGTCCATTAAAGTCTTAAGTAAAACTCTAGATATGACCAAAGTTACAGCAGATAAAGGTATTTACATTTAATGCAATGTTATTTACACAAGTTTATATTTGAATAGTTACATTTAATCTTCATTGAGGAAGCCTTTTTCAAGCTTGTGTTGTAAGTTTTGGAAGTATGAAAATGAGTCTATAATTTAAAGTGTTTTTTTTTGGCTCTTGAACAAGAACATAACTATTAGAAAATATGTTCAAATATTTATAATTTAATTGTGTTTATGTTACTTATCCTTCATATGGGATTTGTATGAATTTTAGTTGAGCCACCTTTTGATTTGCCCTTGTTGTAGAGCTGTTCAGACAGATGAGTATTTCATTCTAGACTTTCCAATGGTCAACACTTTTTCTACCAAGTATACCTACTATTAGTTTAAATTGACTTATTTTGTCACAACTGACACAGACAGAATCTTATATCATCATGAGTTCTCTTTTTGACATCTCTTTCTTTTGGTCTCAGCTTTGAGTAACTAAAGTTTTGGTCAACCCACAAAATTTCAGAGATTATAAAAAAAACAACACTTAAAATATAATAAGCAATCCTGGATGTGATGTGCCATGCTATGATCTTTTTGTGGACATCTGGCCAAAATGTCTAGCCTCCATCAGGATTTTCATTTCTAATTTATTTCTGCATCCAAGGCCCAACAGTTGTACATCCAAAAATAGTTTGATCCACTGCATATTGACACTATTGCATTGCACCATCACATCTTTCAATTGTGTATCCATGTTCAACTCTGACTTGCAGTTGAGATAGCCACATTAACAAGAAAAGACAACAAGACTGTGATGCGTATTCTGCCTGACAATGAAGTTGAAGTTCATATAAAGAAATATGAGGAGGAGGAAGCAAGATTGGAAGCTGAAAAAAAGAAAGAAGCAGAGAAAAAGAAAGCTGGTAAAAAATTTTTTTATATCTGGATTGTTTTTTTTTATTGGCAATATTGATCCTAGATTATGTTGTTTTGTGATGGTATCGATTCTAAGTTGTATCAGAGTCGATACTAGATTGTTTTGTTTTGTGAGGTGTTGATCCTGGATTGTGTGGTTTTGTGAGGTATGATTCTAGACTGTGTTTGTGTAATGGTGTTTAAACTAGATTGTATTTTGGTGTCATTTCTAGACTGTGTTTGTGTGATAGTGTTTAAACTAGATTGTATTTTGGTGTCATTTCTAGACTGTGTGATGGTGTTAATTTGTTGTGCAGCTGAAAAAGGACTTTTTTTCTTTCCACCACAATTGTTTTTCCTTTATCTGTGGCTTTCTATTTCTTATTTACTTTTTACAAAGCTTATATCAACTCACTCTTTCACTTTGTTTCTCTCACATCCAATCTGAGATCAAGCTGAAATTTTGCACAGTTATTTTTTCTGCTACCTGCCAACACATGAATCAATAAATAAAAATTAAATTAGTTAATAAACTATTGGTAATTGATTATTTTGTTTGGTATCTCGAACAAGGGTGAACAATTTGACTTGACTGATAAGCTGGTATAAGTTCAATTAGTCCCCCATACTTTTTGTAGAAAGACAAGTTTGTAAATAACTATTTTACCTACTTCCATAAGCAGCTACCAGGCACTGTGGTTACTGTATTGGCTTGAAGAAGCCTTAGCTCTCGAGTTTGAATTCAGGTTGCTCACTTTTTTATAAATTATAAATACATTCAAAAAGTTGTCACTCAGATAACCCCCTTCTTTCTCCCCTACACCTGGTCCAGACAAGTGATAGGATCAATGTGTAGTGAGACAGCTAAAAGCATGAAATTGCTCTAAACAAAAACAATCGGTAAAAATATTTCTAATCGCACATACTTATTATTGTTAGTCTAGATCTTGTACAAATTCAGATACATGGCTGATACAACTACTCTTTAATATGAGCTTTTTTTTTTTTTTTTTTTTTTTTTTTTTTTTTTTTTACTTTGCCTGCTCAATATTATTCTTTTAGTTAGTACATATTTGTCACAATTATACTGAGCACTAATCTTGTTAATTCAAGAGTGTTTCTACTATTTCACCTGTAGTAATAGTAGCACTTGTTTATGGAGGTGGATGCCGTGTATCCATGACATCAGTATTTAATCAGAGAGATCTTTAGATAAATCATCACATTGCTTCACAACACTCATTGCAAATGAAAAGGCAGATAATCTGTGTGTACCTAGTAACAACGTTTGGTTAGATGTGATGCTTGATGTGTTGTAGGAAGTTGATCTCCTCATCTAAACTTCTTCTTTTCATTTCTCTTTTTTTTTTTTTAATCCTGTCATCAATTTTTTCTTTCTTTAATTGATGCTTTTATTAAAAATGATTTTTTTCATTCTTTTGATTTTGTTTCAGAAAAAAGTGACAAGTAGAGAGAGATATGAAATGATTATTGACTTTGTCTTTTGTTATATTTTTATCCTTTGACTCATGAGTGTCATTTATGTCTGGTTGAAACAGTCTTTGAAATAAATCAATGTTTACAGAAACTCTTCTTTCCATATTGTTAATCATTTTTTTTAAATTAATATTTTTGTTGTTTCTGGTAGTTGGTACTTATAATGAAATAATAATTGCGGTTTGAGAGACTTAAAATAATAGTTTTCAGATTTTGACAAGTATTTTTAGATCTATTTTCATCTAATTTATGAAAAAAATTGATGTTTTATATTTTAAAAAAAGATTTTAAATTTGTATACTTTGACCAAATTTAAAATCAAAACATTACCTTGCAAGTAAGGATAAAAATGTATATACATTTCAATAGTTACTGGCTTATTTTAAACACATTATTTGTTTTCTTTGTTGTTGTCATTTTAAATTTAGAAAGTAAATGAATATTTGTCTGAAAGAAGGGAGATAACATTCTGTCTTCATTCCCTTCCCACTGTTCCTTGTTGTCTGGCCCATGACTCTACAAGCAACGTCCACCCCCCACCCCCAAATTCAAAATGAATCATCTCTTCCTGTGGTCCCTCACGTTTGTAAGTGCTATTACTTTTAGATGTTCTTTAATCCAGTCTGGTTAATTCCGACGTCTTCGAATCCTCATATAATATTGTCAACATAGGGGTTCAGTTGAACATGCACATTCGTTGTTTAATCTGGTCACCTTGCATAGGTTTGTTTTGTAGTTGTATGTCTGACAAATTACTAGGGAGATGTTTGGAGTGCTTTGTATGGGCGTATTACTTGCGAGTTTGAATTCTGGTAGATGCTTGGATCTTAATTTGAGAGATTTTCAATATGCATAGCCAGGACCGGCCTTAAGACAATTTGACCAATTGCTCTAAATTGGGCTCTCACCGGGCAGGGGCCCCGCAATTGACATATCACTATCAGTGGTGGCTCTTGTCACAGGCTTTTAAAGATGTAGGACTTACCATATAATTAACCCATTGGCTCATGTAGCATTTGAGTTTCTTCCAATACATGTTGTATAATAGATGTTGATATAATGATCAAATTGATAGTAATCGTTTGTTATTGTAAAGACAATTTAGAAGAGGGGTCTCGCAATCATCTATTAAATTGGGCCCAGTAATTCATGTATAGCTTTGACATCCTTGACTATTAGGCCTAGTTCTCTGTGGTGTCCTAATGACATCTTTGACTATCAGGCCAAGTTCTCTAAGGTGTCCTGATGACACCTTTGACTGTCAGGCCTAGTTCTCTGTGGTGGCCTAATGACATCTTTGACTATCAGGCCTAGTTCTCTGTGATGGCCTAATGACATTTTTGACTATCATGCCTAGTTCTCTGTGGTGGCCTAATGACATCTTTGACTATCAGGCCTAGTTCTCTGTGGTGGCCTAATGACATCTTTGACTATCAGGCCTAGTTCTCTGTGGTGGCCTAATGACATCTTTGATCATCAGGCCTAGTTCTCTGTGGTGGCCTAATGACACTCTCTTTAACCACAAAGTCAACAAATTAATGTCACCTCTCTCATAGACCTTTACGGATAGGAAACGTAAGAGATAGCTTCCTTTTACATTAGCCAAATTGTATCTTTCGGACGAAGCTAAACCAAGCCCGGGACTTTTTCTTCCATGTCCAAGTTTTCTATTGCTCATACTGTAGACCCACTGAAAACATACAAGTGAAGAGTGGTTTGCTCATTAAATGAGATCACGTGTTAGCGTGACGTTGACGTGTAGAATGCCTAAAGTATTTAGGCTGAAACACATAAAATTGTTTCTAATTGTCAGCGTAGGTCGGAAGGTATTACCAGACTTTCAATAAAGCATGTCCTAATGCATACCTAGTTGGCTCTATGCTTCGCAATCTATACATGTTTCTAAGTCATTAAGCAAGCATCTGGAACAAGGGGCTCTCGCACTCTAGTGGAACTGGTATGAAATTCACATTGTCGGCACGAGAGTTTTGGAATCACAAAATCGTCATTTTTACCAAGCTTATAATTATATCAGCTCACTCTGTCGGGCTGGTACACAACTTATATCAGCTCACTCTGTCGGGCTGGTACACAACTTATATCAGCTCACTCTGTCGGGCTGGTACACAACTTATATCAGCTCACTCTGTCGGGCTGGTACACAACTTAGATCAGCTCACTCTGTCGGGCTGGTACACAACTTAGATCAGCTCACTCTGTCGGGCTGGTACAAATCTTGTACACGTTATTTCTGCCACTTCCCATTCTCAGATCAAGTTGAAACTTTGCTCAATTATTCATCGTCTAAGACAATAGGCCTACATGAATCGATTAAAAAAATTAATCAATTAGTTGATTAGTTAGTGGAAATAAATTAATTTGTTCTTATATAGAAAGGGGAGATACATCTTGCAGTAGTGAGATATATTAAGTATTTTATTTTTTCCTCTTTAAAATGGCATTTTCATTGGTTCAAAAGGATTTCCCAGTCTACAGCTGGTTCTCTTGCCTCCAAAAAGTCATTGTCAAAAAAACAAAACCCATTTGGGCAGCTGTTTGAGACTCTAGATTCTAGAAATAAAAAAATCACACTTTGGGTCAGGATTTTGTGATTTTACCATCACATAAGAGATACAAGACACCGATAGCAAAGACAAACATCCACAAACTCTTTTGTTCCCCTGGCAATCAAATCATTAAATAGAAACAATCTGATATAACCGTCAATCTGATATACCGTTAACCGTAGGCCACAGAATCAGATGACCTTTACATCATCTGCCATATAGACCACAAGGTCTGAGAGGGGAACTTTACTTTTTTTTTTTTACTGATATAAACTTTTCAAATTAAATTATGAGTGCGTCTGGTGTGAATGTTTTTTTTTTTTGTTTTTTTTTTGGTTTTCTATAGTTATACTGTTTTGTTTGGTGTAATGCACACATTGTAGGCCTAAGACAAATTTCCTTACGGATAATAAAGATTATGATTAGGCCCTATTATTATTACTACTATTATAAATAGAGAAAAGATCTGATTTGCTTGACATTAAAATTATCCTGGTAGTTATTATTAGACTCGACTATAGGACTCCATTTTTAAAAACTTGTATCTATATTAAGCCGGGGAAAGCAAAGAGTAGGCCTACTTACACTAGTCTATACAAGATTGTCAAGGATCCTAAGACAAACCTGCTCTAGACTTGACCAAAATCTCGGCTATAAGACGCATTCTCTTATAAACACTATGAATAAAGAATACGAAATTCAAAACTAAATACAGCAGACAAATGATGAGTACTCGAAGGTAAACAAACTACTCTTGTTGTCCCGCCCCCCCCCCCCCCACCACCACCCACCCGCAAGCACGTGCTTCTTATTAGCCAGTTTGGACCTGTCTAGTCTCTAATAGTTCACCCATCGTATTTCTTTCCCTCCAACTCTTTAGCCGTCTGTTTCTTCAATGAATTTGACAGACCCGACTGTTCATTTTGTTTGCGGGTTAGAAGTAGTGCCATGGAATAGCTTTTAGTCTGTGGTGACGTGTTTTGTTTTGTTTTTCGCTTGTTTATTTGTTTTATGTTGGTCCATTGAGTTAGTAGATTATTATTGTGTGTGTTTGGAGGATTAGTGCGTGTACAAACCTAATTTCTTTGGATACCGGTACTTCAAGAGTTGTTGTAGGCGTTAGGAGCTTCTTTCATTTTACTTTAGAATTTTATTAGTTGGATTTTGAAGTTATTTCTCTACGTTCAAAATGTACTGGACTTAGTTGACTGAGCAGGTTGACAAGTGAATAATAACCTACATTGGCTCTCAAAAGCCTGTTTTGTCTGTGAATGTGCAACAGTATCTGTACTTTAAAAAATGGCCCATGAATATACACAATATATATTAATGACACATGTGGTGGGGGAGTGCCTACATAATACTTGTTTATTAATATATACAAAATACTTGTCAATTGCTATACAAACATAATATTTGATAATGGAAACAACATTTGGTAGGCCTTTCATTTATTCCCATCTATAGGCATATCACCTAAACATGGCTGTTACTATACATCATTACGTGCAATCAGAAGTCACATTTTGACCTATTTAGAAGTCATTTTGTATTTTGAAGTCTCTTGGCAACTTTAAGTTTGATTATCAGTTTCATCTATCTAATGTTTTGTTTCGTTGCTCTATTTGTAGAATGAAATAGTGAACGAGATATTTTTTTAAGACTTTATTTTTTTTTGGGGGTTGAAGGAAGGCGAAGGAGTTAAATGACCTTCACAATTTGAATAAGTTCTCAACTATTTTATGTTTATTAGAAGACTTCAAACTGCGGACTTTGTTTCTTTGTTGTTGTTTGTTCACGAAAGTCATTCAAAGACAGAAGTAGATGTAGTCAAGAAGAGATGGGGTAGTTAGTCTAAAGCAGAAAGTGAAATAAGAGAGAGGATGAAGCAGTTGTAGGAAGTGGTAGGAGGGGAAAAGGGGTGGCAGTAGAAAGCACCAATGGAATGACACTTCGGTTACAACAAAATGAGTGGAAAGTGGGGTGGGGAGGTGTGTGCCACTGAAAGCCTGGCTGAGACGCGATGCAGGCGAGGTGCGGTGGGAGGGGGGTGGGAGGAGAAACACATAATTTGAAGTCTTCGATCTGTCAGTATTCTCGCTGCTTATCAAAGAGAACTAAGACAATGTTCAGGACACTATTCCGAAGTAAAACGAGGCTGGTGCTGACTGCAGACGAGACTAACAAGCAGACGATATAATGAGGAGTGTTGAGTCTACAGCCGCAAGCCACAGGTGTGTCAGACATCTTTCTTTTTTTTTTTTTTCTTTTTTTTTTTTTATTTTTATTTCTTCCCCCTTGCGACTGCAGTCTGTAGAATTTCAATTTGTTGAGTTAGACTTTGACCTGTTGTGATCAGGGTGTACGTTTGCTAAATAAATATTCCTTTTTGATACAATGTTATCTTCGCAAATACAATTGAACTATCAAGAAAACGTTGTTGTTTTTTTTACCACGCCGCGTTCATTGAACTTAATTTTTTGTTACCAATCCTGGTTCAATTGAACTTATTTTTTCTTTCACATTAAATTGTAATCAGACTATTAGTCAGAAGATGTCTTTCTGTGGCGCAATGAACTGGATTATCACATTGTCTACATGAGTCTTAAAGTACGCACTAAAATACCCATGGTTTCGTTATAGTTATATGCAGTGCTTTTGTTTGTAAAAAAAAAAAAGTAGGTGCCGGTACTGAGTGATGGATAGCCTAACTTTTAACTACTAATACATTAATACTAAACGTTTAAATACGAGAAAAGTAATAATTGTTTCCCCATATTGAACAAAAGTGCCGGTACGCCATACCGTCGCGTTAGACACGCATATAATAGCCATACAATAAGTTTATGATGTTGTGATATGCGTATGCATACTAGGCCTATAGACGCTTCAAGAAACTAACTTAGATTAAAATCACATTTATTATACGTTACAAGATAATTGATTATATTCAATCGAAACACTAACAGGATATCAATGGAATTGAATTTTTTGTTTCCTTCTTGTTTTTTTTTTTTTGTTTTTTTGTTATATAAAATATACTTTCAAGAAATACAATCACAACACAGTTGTATTAGACCTAAATCTTACATCCTATTGCTGATTACTTTTAAATCTAGCTTGTTGTAATTAACATAAAAAGGACAAGCGTACGGCATTTCTTACACTCACTATTGTAGTTTATTTATGAACGAGTATCCCCCCAACCCCATCCTTTTCCAGACCTTGCGATCTATACTAGATAATCCTGTAGTAATTATTGTAAACAAAAACATCTTTAAAAGCGTTATCTTTTTTCTTTTCTTTCTATAAGTAAAAAAAAAATAATTCTCTAATTGTAACTCGTGTCTTATTCATTGATGAACATTTTAGCCCAAAGCGCTTGTATTTTAATGACCTGATGTTCAAACAAACTCATAAATCAATCACCAAGGGCTTCTTCTAGATTTGTCCGAGTGTAGGCGTAGAGCGCGGCGGCAGACCCTGAAGATTAATGTGCACTACTGAAGACCAACATATGTGTAAATAAAAGGATTCAATTTAAACTCTAATGATAATTATAAATAATGGAGTGATTTTCTTTTTGCAGTTTTACTCACTGTTACCCCACTAAATGTGATTACGTTATGCTGTAAAATCATGTAGACTAGCTAACGGTATCTTTAGGCTCCAGTTAAGCTAGGAGCAGAAGGGGCGAATCACTACTGAAGAATTTTTTTTCCCCAGCTTATCTAAATGCTCCACCTGGAATGCAGTAAAGAGGGCTCAATTACAATGTATCCCCACTGCCGCAGGTTTGTTGTATGTACGAAATGTTTTATATCTGAGATAATTTTTCACAAAGTCTTGGCTAGAGCGATTCATACCATCCGCGCCGTAATGTTTCGGCTCTCAGCGCTGGTATATTGTATTTCAAAGTTCGTATTAGAACAAATGCAGAGTTTGATATGAGAAAATACAACAAAGGAACAGACACACACATAGACAAATACACGCAGACACATACACATAGACAAACACACACAGACACAGTGTAAAATGTCTCAGGCCATTTTGTTGTTTTGAATTTGCTTTTGAAGTTTATGAGAGAATAAACAACAACGGAAAGGTAAGGACGGTGTGTGTGTGTGTGTGTGAAAGAGAGAGAGAGAGAGAGTGTGTTAGAGAGAGAGAGAGAGAGGTAGAATGATGTGTAAATGTCTTTCTATGATGTTGGCGGTAAAATGAAAACATTACTCACATAGACGAGGGGTTCTCAAGCTGTAGATGCGATGAGTCGTTAAGTCTCCAATCGCAAAACCGAATTGAAAATTTGTATTTTTTTTTCATTTACAGTTCAAACATACTTAGAATAAAAGTAAAATAGTTTCTGATACAGCGGTGAGAATCATCTTTCTCATTTCTGATAATGAATATTTTTGTATTATTGTTTCATTTTGTTGAGAGTACACATTTCATACAATACGAAACATTATCTTTTGTGTACTGGAGATTTTCATAAATGTAGGCTAATCATAAATATATTTTTTTTACTTTTCAGCACTGTAGAAGCCAATGCTTTTGTTTTTAGCATTAAAATTGTTTGTATTTAGTTAGTATCAGTGTTCTTTCAATAGGGCGACCTTGACAGTGTTCATTTTGTCTAGTTATTTCCAAATTTCTCCCAATCTTCATAGTTTCATTGTCTTACGTTTTTCTCTTTAGGCTCCATTATTTCGCCACAACATTTCTTTGATCACTTTCTCTTCTTTTTTTTCCCTCTCTTAATGCAGTTTATTACTTTAAAAACGTAAAAAAGAATCTTAAAAATCAAAGTGTGACTTACTTTCAGCGTGAACATTACCAACAAATTAAAAAAATTAAAAAAATACAAGAGCAATATAAAATACGAGCCGACCGCGGCGCAGCATACGCCGCTATATTAGATACAGAGAAGATTACTTGTTCTCTCCCCCCCCCCCCACCAACCCTCTTTTTTTTTCTGAGCCGCGCTCTCTGTCGCCGCGAAAGTTACGTGGGGTAACTCTAGTCCGACTTGAGAAATAAAAGAGTTATCTTTCCATGTCTTTTTCATCGAGGATTAGAGAGTCAGCGTGCGTGTGTCTGTTCCCGCATGGTTGGGCGACGTAGTGAATTATATATAGGCCTACAGATTGGTCAACGTATGTTAAAAACACATTTTTCTATGGATAATTTGCCTTATATGCACTCTACTATATATTACATTGCGTGTTACTAGAATAAAAAAACAACAACATATTGTCAAATCTAGATAGTTATAAATCATATTGTATTGAAATGTTGTGCTCATAATAATAATCATAATCAACGTTTACTCGCTGCAATGTTTTCCACTGAAATCAAAATAATGCGTGACAATTCAAAAGCACCATACACAACAAATAACTATTCTTATTGTATGGCTTTGTCAGTAAATTGATTCCATTTACCAACGTTACTCACCAATGATTACCTTTCTTGATTCACTTATTTGATTGACGTATGCTATTCACTCATTTGATTGACGTATTCAAGTCACTCATATGATTCAGGAGGAAGCAGAAACTATTTACCCAGAAATCGAGATATCTTCCCCCCCCCCCCTCACCATTCGGAATGAGTGTTGTATAATGAGAAACAGACCAGCAAGTGGGGCTGCTCGTCTAAGTACAAATGTTTACATTCCAACATGTGATCCATGTTTCCAACAGGCTGGCTGCAGAAATAGCTGTCATTGCTTACATGACAACAACATGGCCAGCAATGTTGCTTTCGTTTGAGGCTTAGTCTTCATTAAGCCAGACACACTGATAATGTCTCAAGCATATCAGTAATACAATAACTAATTAGGATTTTATTTTAGTAATTTTGTTTTCATTTTGGTAATAATATAACGAATAATACTAAGGTTTTGTTATTGAGTCTTAAGAATGCATTACTTCACATGACTATGCAGACCCAGTTATGAATGAATAAATTGTCAGAACTAATGCAGACAATGTCGCTGTCAATTTAAGTTAACCTTTTTAGGGGAAGGGGGTATTTCAAATATGTATCCAGCAACCTTTGTAAGAGTTCTCAAGCTTTCTTTTTCAGAAACCATTTGCTATCAGTTGTTGTCCTTTTAGGGCCAACTGACATCTGAGCTGATCTTAAAGGTGCTTCTGAGAGGTTATTCCCCCACCCTTGTTAAGGTAGTACAAATTATATGAATTTTAGTACGTACAAATTGTTGAGGCGCGATGGCTGAGCGGTAAAGCGCTTGGTTTCTAAACCTGTGGTCCCGGGTTCGAATCGTGTTGAAGAATTGAATTTTTTATTTCGGGATCTTTGGGAGCCTCTGAATCCACCCTGACATTAGTTGTGGAAAAGTAAAGGCGGTTGGTTGTTGTGCTGGCTACATGACACCCTCGTCAATCGTAGCCACGGAAACAGATGACCTTTACATCATCTGCGTTATGAATGATCAGATCTGATTGTGGAATTTTAGTTTACTTTCCATTCAAATTGTGAAATAGATTGCGGCTCTATCATACCTTGCACACATATAGTCTACCTTTTTCATTTTCTCAATTCTAGGTTTAAATTTCGTACCACCCTAATTTTATTCTTAAAGTACATCTAGACTTTTTTTTTCAAATCAAAGTGAATAATATACTTTTAAAATTACTGTATGACGTGTATTTCAATATTCGTGTAATTCGACATATTAATGAACTCCCTTTATTAAAAAAATCGAGTTTATTTTCATATTAACTAAATATTTCAGGAACCACAGAACATACTCCTGATCAGGACCGCCCTGCTTCTGTCTCCCCAAATAGTACTGAGTGTCTTTGATTCTAAGCCCAGGCATCTCATGTTCCAGGTCATCGAGGCACGGACAATCACGTGGCTCCGTTGCCGGACTGAGTTCGTGTGAGAAGACCATTCCCACTGACAATCCATCGCTCACCGCCTGACCTTCCAATGGCCATGTCCAGCCCGTGTCATATCGGACTCACTGGTCACGTCTAGGTCGTAGCGAGTCATTGTTAGACTCATGAAAATGTCGGAAGTAATTAACATTTTATGAGGTCATTTCAGTGACTTAAAAAAGAGGAATTCGATATTTTGTTTACTCGAGATGTAGGTTGTTTTTTTTTTAAATAGAGATTTTGTTTCTAGTGCTGCTAAAAAAAAGAGTCTGTTAACATCTAATTCAACTGTATTATGAAAGACATGTGCGAAATCAAAGATTATTGGCTACTATAACTTCTAGAAGTGTTTTGTTGGAAATCTTAGTAAATATTCAGAAAAAAAAAAGTTCTGGGAAAAAAAAAGTTCCATCTTGTGTTAACAAATCTGGATTTATTGTCAAAAGATAAAATGTGACGTGTCGTAAAACTAACAAGGTTTCTCAAATATGTGGATTTTGTGCACCCAATGTACTTTCTCTGGAGGATCACCGACTCTTCTGTTTCTTCTCATGACGTGGACAGTTCTCTGGGATATAGTCTGGAACTTCCAGTGTCCACCCTGCCACAGGCTACACTGTTCCCCTAGGAGAGCTTCGAAATTACAATGCAAAGGAGGCGTGACCACTGGTACGTATACTTTTTGTTTACAAACATGCGTAAAAATATGTACATAACATACATACTGCATTATACGTAACGTGAATTATATACACAATATACAGTGGTGTAGCTAAGGTGGGGGTGTACAAATTTACAAATTCCGTCAAGAGGGGGGCCCCAAAATTTTAGACATTAAATATTAAGCCAATGCCATGTTATCTTGCCATTCATGTTGTTAAGTAAATTAGTGATCATGTTGCATGAATTCCACACATTAGACCTGTATGTTTATTAAGTACATTATCTCATGTTATGAAGTCGAATGTCAAAATGCAGTGGCCCCCGGGGCCTCCAAATCCCTTGCTACGCCACTGACAATATACAATATAGGCCTATGTAATATACGTACTATTCACATTATACATAATATGTAGTTACATTAAGTCTCGAATTTTTTTTTTGTTCACAAAGATGGATGGTGGGTGGGGGAGGGATATTTCTTTTTAGCTCTAGTCGATACATTGTGCGGAGGGTTGGTGAATAATATCCGCGAAGCTACACTATTTATTGAAGTTAACGTAGGTGGCAAAGCAAACATAGGAGGGGATACTACTACCCAAAATATTGCCCCACAAAAAAAAAAATGAAAAAATAGTCGATATTTTTACTCCGTTATTTTCTCTTGGCAAAAAAATAAATAAATAAATAAATAATTGGTTTTGTTAGTTTTTCCTTATATAACTCTTGCTTTTGTAGATCTCTTTTAAATTGAAAGATCGTCATTTAGCTGTAAATGTTAATGTAACTGATGGAGAAAATATTGTACGAAGATTCGAAAAGTTAAGATGAATCCCGATAGAGGTTATAACTCCAGAAGACTTAAAACACGGCAGATGGAAACAACACATTAACAGTGCTTAATCTGTTATGTATTTTACCCTAGATGTGTGTATTTCTTTAAGGCTTTGAACGTGTAATAGCGTTTGTATCCAACTTAATCGGGACGTACTTTCATAAATAAATTTAGGCCCAAATAAATGTAGGTAAAGTTAACTATTTTAATATGTTTATTTTTTTTTTTTTTTGAAAATTAGCAGTTACAATATTAGATTAAAATAAAACAGTTTGGAAACTTTATAGGTCTACAACAGGTACTGTACAGATCACACAGGCTGTATACATCCGCTACACTTTACTAAGATTAATCATTTTGTTTAAATAATAGTTTAAATCTATTACTATTTTTTTTAAACAAATATAGGGCTTAATAGTAAATATGGCCTAGATCAGCGGTTCTCAACCTTTGAAGCTCGGCGACCCCTTTTTACAATCCCCACTCTTCCCCAACCCCCCCCCCCCCCGCACACACACACAGCAATAGAGGAATAGACAAAGACTATAAACTTTTTCGATGGTCTTTGGCGACCCCTGGCAAATCGTCAATCGACCCCCAAGGGGGTCGAGATCCACAGGTTGAGAACCCCTGTCCTAGATGATGGCTAGATCTATGTATGTGTGGTGCCCCAAACGGTCCAACAGAGTAGGTGAAGGTGAAAAAGAACGAAATGGGGTTTAGTGGCTTCAAATGTGTTAGATCTAACACTAATTTTATGAGACTCTTTGATAGAATACATTTAATAGAATCATTATCTCATACAATACACTGAAATACATGATATGAATCTGTGAGCAGCAACTACCTAAATATATTCTCATAATTGTGTTTCCTAACCTCATTTTTTGGAAATTCGGGTCAAAATTTACATGTGACATAATATATCTACTCTTGCAGCAATATAGCTGATAACATGATTCATACAATGCCACAGGTAAAAAAATGTAGGCCCTATCTTTACACAAACTAAAGTCGCCAAGCGATTACAAATAGATTTATATTCTGCCAAAAAAAAAAGTAAAAATAATCTACATCTGATAATGAGAAGAAACAGTTAAACAAACTAAAGTTCTAAAATAAAACTAAACCAAACCAAGTTTCATGGACTCAACGCTTCTAGCGACGCCACGTTTCTCCCTCAAAAATTACGGTTTGCGGGCTTTTCAGTGCACGGACCAAAGGTTTGGAACTCACTTCCCATTGATCTTAGACAGACATTATGCTTCACTATAATCAAGAACATTAAGACCAATCTGTTCAAAACTTTTTTAGATTAGTTTGTCTCATGTTTATGTTTGCAATGTTATCTCACAGCGCTTTGAGCCTACATTGTGATTGTAAACAGCGCTCTTTAAATTAAATTATTAGGCTACTATCATTAAAATGTTTTACATGTTTCGGATGTTCCTTCATAGTTGAAGATAGTTTACTTCCTAGGCCAAACCTCCCGCAGGACGACGGTTGATGGGAGCGGGCAGGGTTTGAAGCCTCGACCGTCGATAAATCCGAACGACAGTCCAGCGCGCAAACCGCACAACCAGGCAGCCATCATTATTACTAAGTTTAATTTCCTACAGCTATAGAACAGATCAACACATATAGACTGGTTTAACATTCTAGTGTTCAATGTTTTGCATGATCCTATCTTGTATTCATCAAGGCGTGTGTGGTTGCTGTCCAGTCTGCGCCAAACAGGAAGGAGAGGAATGCGGAGGCCATTACGCCTACCGCGGGAAATGTGACCGGAACCTGGACTGCGTGCTGACCACGACAACCAGTGCGGTCATTTCCAGTACCCACACCCTCCAGACAGAACCAGTCGGCATTTGCAAAAAGAGTGAGTAACTTGAATAACGAGATTGATGTTTCGTTCAGTTTGCCCCTACACGCTTTCCTCTCCTCCTGTCGACCCTGTTCTCACTTGACGTCTATCATTAGTAGTCATTAATTATTGTTTATTTCGAAAAAAGTCTTTGATATGAATATACATTTTTTTTTTAAATCGTTAAAAAAACGAGCTTATATAAGGGAAAAAACCACAAAATCATTACCATATATCTCAATATTTCAGGAATAAGCTACCTTTTTCAATAGAAAACAAAATGAATAAATTACCTCTAATTGATTAACTAATTCGTTAATTACTATCAACTATGAATAATTATGCAAAATTTAAACTTGATTCGAGAATGGGAAGTTATAGTGAGAAAACGTGTACAAAACGTAATATGGAGAAGAACTCCACCTATTCAGCCACATCTCACAATAAATAGCATTTGCCATTTATTTTCCTATTTCGATACCAAAAAGTAATTAATTACCATTAATTTATTAACTATTTTTTTCATTTTTTTTTAAATTGATTTATATTCTGTTAAGTACCTATAATAAATAATTGGGCTAAGCTTCAACCTGATACGAGAATGGGTATAGGGAAAATAATATGTATACAAATTGTACCAGATAGACAGAGAGAGTGAACATAAGCTTTGTAAACTACAATATAGTTGAAAGACGCGCCATCAAAATCTATGGTTACGTCTTAGTTCTATCCAAGTTTTATTCGAAAGACTAATTTTAATCAAAACGTGACTGTACATACATCTTAAGAAAGAATTCTTAAATATGCGCGAGTCCTAACATGAGGATTACTTCATGACTAGTGTCAGACGTCAAACTGCTTTCATCGAATGTAGCATAATTAACGGGAGATATGAAATTATTTTTAGAGGCCCCTAATTGGAAAAGCCGCAATTAGTTTTGTGTGGTCTGTCTTTTCGTTCATCACATTTAGATACAAGAAACTTGAGAAGCTATTTTGTAGCTTGCAAAGTTTAGGTGCGAATCCTTTTTTTTTTTCCTACAATACCTCTGTTCAAGTCACTTCTTCATGGAGGGAGGGCCGACGCTGATCTCAAAAAATGGCTCTAACGATTTTCCTAGAAATTTAACAGTGGATATATATCGCTGAGATAAGTATTACTAGCTCGTTAGCCACATGGGGAAAACTCTAGTGTGACCGTTATAATATTTCAAAGTTAAAAAGTAAATTTGGCTAGTGACTAAATCTAGGTCTAGATTCTACATCGGTTTTGAAAGGACTATCGCGTTCGTTAAAGGACTATAGTGTTCGGGAATTTCCGATTGTAGGTTTTATTGATTCAAGGGTTTAATATATTAATGTTCAGGAAAATTGTGCGCATTGTCTTCTAAGTCTAGATCTAAATTGGCATATTAAAAGTGTACTAGATCTATACATTCGCTTCACCAGGATTCTTTCTCGAGGAGAAAGGGGAGGAGGCGAGGAGCAGTGGGACTTTTATTTTCCATTTAACATTCACTAATTTTTAAGAGACAAATCATCGTTCAATAAGTTGCATAAAGGAGGTATTGTCTTTAAAAAAAGTATTTTGACTCATACTCTAAATTGAAGGGTTGTGTGTGCTCGTATATGTAATAAATATGCCGATTTGTGTCTTTTCTGATTTACTAGCTGTTCAAAAACTCTTAAATAGGAATAGAAATATAGAAACAATAAGGCTGATTTACAAATACACACAGGCTTCATTCTACCACTTTAGATAACCAACTTCCTAATCCGCTAAGGGATTCTTATACAGCATTACATCATTCATTAACATCCTTCTTTCTCTACAAAAATAACAGAATACATCTAAGTTTATATTCTATAAACTAAAACAACATACTAACATCTTCCCCTTTTACAACAAAATAGTATTACAGATCTATTACATGATGGAAACAATGATGATAGAGCAGGCTAAAACTATATGTCACAGTATCTGTGCCAAATAGAGTCAGCAGTCATCCATCTGAATGGTTAGATAGTAGTCCACAATGTTTCTCTCCTTTATTGTTGTTGTGGACGGTCGTTGACTTGAAGCACCAAACTGCTGGTAGACAACTAAACCCGCTGTTGTCGTAATATATTTTAACTTTGTTAAACTTAAATATAACTTTTATTACAATATAGACAAATCAACTTCAGGTCAAATGAAATAAATGTAGTAGACTTGAATCATAATATAAAATAGTAAGGGTGATAATTTAAATAAAATTGAGCTCACTACAAAAACACGTCTTTTCCCTCTGGCATTCTGGAGTCGTCTCTGTTCTACACAAATTAGGTGACGACAATGCCGCTTATCTTGCATTATTCTTACTTCATAGCCACCAACCAATCGCTAACCTCTTCCCACCGTCACCATAGAAACATACTCACAAACACTCCATACCAATGATCACAGCACCCATCACGCTCCTTAGTTTCTACAATGTCTCTTTTCCATTCAGTGTCTTGTTGAGGGGGCACCTTTCCTAAAATCACATTTTGAACACAATCAGGGCATGACTGTCTGTTAAATTCACGTCCACAAAATGTGCAGTCTTTGTTCAACTGTCATCGTGGTGCTTTGTAGCTATCTTCTTTCTCAAGTTTAAAGACATAATTAGTTTGATTAGACTTTTTATTCATTTCCTTTAGACTCTTGGCATATTTCTAGAACTTGTTAAATCTAAACGCACTAGTTGGTTTTCTTGTCAACGTAGATTAGCAGAACAAAAAAACTATTTTATCTCTACGGTAATCATATGAATATATTCACTTCTTTATAAAAACATTATTTCAGTTCAAAACCAAAATGCTTATGAAGTTTTATTAGATGTCCGATAGTTGCGGCATTGTAATATACTGTATCAGCAATTAGCACTGGATTACGATCATTCACATGGTGCATAATTAGTCGTTTTAAAACATTTTTTGAGGTGAATGTAGTACTTTTTTTTTCATTCCATTTGTTTTTTCACTTTCTGTCTTTTCCAACAGTATAGGAGTGCACAAACAGTATAGGAGTGCACAAACAGTATAGGAGTGCACAAAAAGTATAGGAGTGCACAAACAGTATAGGAGTGCACAAACAGTATAGGAGTGCACGTCTTTTAGGACTTGGCAAAAAATAAAAGGAATTTTGTACGAGCCCCGCATTCCATCGCCATCTAAACACGGTGTTTAGAGAATAATAACCACTGGTTAAATGTAAGACTAAACAATGTATCTGCATACTTATTTGTTTTTAAAATAATATAGATCGTTATATTCACATAACAGAACAAATGGGACAGTAATAGATATATATTCGCCCACTTATCCATCTCTCTGTTTTTGCTTCAAAAATCCTGTGATTGAGGCAGGATCGTGTTTCTTGAAAGATTGTCAATAATACTCTCTGAAGTTTTCTTAAGTATTTCTGAATCTTAAGTTCTTTATATTAACAAGAAAAAAAACATTTTGAAAAATTAATTTAAAAAATGACGATAGCTCCATTATAAAATTTAAAAAAAATAATAAAAAAAAATTATAACAAAATTGTTGGATCACTTCGGGTATTGAAACATTGTCGTCTGCTAGAACTTGCGCATTTTCCCATTCGGCCAGCGAGCAAGGTCTACATTTACGACTATTTATTGTTATGTTCATTATATGAACATCTATATCTAACAATAGACCAGAAGATTTCTACCCAAAAAGCTGTTTAAAAAGACAACATTTTGAAAAGTACAAAGTTTCTTAGCACTTAACTCTTTGCCTAACGGATGTCTTATAATGATTATCAAATTGTTTTATAAAGGGTCAATCTCTTATTCAGTACCTCAAGAAAATAGAAAACATTTTCGTAATAAATAAATAAATAAATCCTTTAGTTGAGTGTTTCATGGTGATGGGTTGCAGTGCCGTTCAAGAAATAATATGAAAAACTACTTATTAATTGTTGTTTTAAATTATGTTCCACTTATATGAATACTAATTTTTTTTTCTCTTTAAAAAAAAGTAAACATTTTTTTGTGTAAATGTAGTAGTTAAAATGAACTTATATAACTTAGCTATACAATTGTATAAACAAAAATATTTTTTGTCAAAAATTCTAAAACCGTTTGCATAATTGTGTTAAAAATATGGTAACTAGATATCTCCTGTACTAAATAGCCTCCAGTGTTTATTACTATTAATAGTGAATAGTTGTAAATATGGTGTATTTTTATGAAAAAAAAACTGCTTCCATAATTGATTTTAAAAATGAGATTTTTCGCTTTCAGAAAATAAAAAGTAGCCGTTGCATTAGAACTTTGAATGGTCTGAAATACTATAATGTCGGATTTTCAATAACTTTTCTTGTTTACGAGTTCTAAACGGGACGGACGGACGGACAGACCACACAAAACTAATAGCGTCTTTTCCCCTATTGGGGGCCGCTAAAAAAAAAAGGGCACAGGCCAAAAAATATGCAATTCAATGAAATAGATACTAGAATTAGTTGGCCAATTGAATGTATGTGGGAGTGTAACTTTATATCAATATATTGTTATGAGTAAAAATAAAAAAGGTGGTTTCCATTATAATGTTATAAGCATGTTAATAAATGGTAAGAGTCCGTGGCAAAATGAACAATATATATATATATATATATATATATATATATATATATATATATATATATATATATATATATATATATATTGCTTGGGAACAAATCAACGTGCGATATATAATATAATGTATGGTAAGGGTCCGTGGCAAAATGAACAATATTGTTACGTATTTCTGAATTTTTCTGGCTAGATGTATTAGTTGGCACACAAATAAAAACACAGCAAAGAACTTGACGACTAAACTTTCAGCTTCATATAACTTTAATGACTATTAACTCTAACATTACTGTAACATGTAGTGTAGAAGACTGTACAATATCTGTCAGTTTACAGTTAGCTATACTTCGTTGCAATTCATCTCTTCACTTCGTTGCAATTCATCTCTTCTCAACTTTCCTCAAGCCGTATTCCACAGAACAGACCAACGACACACTTCCCAGTGTCGCTCCAGGTCTCCCAAAGCTGAACCAAGTCGTACTCAAGTCTACCGAATCAGAGCCGCACACGTCTTACATCGACTGTATCGACTGTAACGGCTCAAGTCCAATGTAGTTCGCTGTATAGACTTTAACGACAGTAGTCCACTCCAGTTAACTCTACCCTAGTTAACTTGCATCGAGTCGTACACATTTCTCTTCCACAGAGCCGCACACGTCTTACATCGTCTGTATCGACTGTAACGGCTCACTCACGACTCCATACGACTCCATACGACTGACTTTAACATTAACTCTCTGGCTTATATAGAGTCCCTAATCGCTTGTCCAAAGTTGCACAAACACGGCTAGTATCATCTGAAATAACACGTGAGGAAACGTCACATCCTGTCTTTGTTTATACATGTAGATTCCAGAAAACATCGGCTGCAGTGTCATCAAGTTGGGGTCACACGTAGTGACCTCTATCTGTCAGTGTTCATTAGTAACTGTCCCCCTACTTAGATCTGTTCGTCCCCTGGAACAACACGTGAGGGCACGTCACATCCTGTCTTTGTTTGTACATGTAGATTCCAGAGGACACTCGCTGCTGTGTCATCTCGCCGGGGTCATACGTTGACCTCTACCTATCACTGTTCATTTGTAACACTGCCCCCTTCTTAGATCTGTTCGTCCCGAACAGATTCTACTTCACCACGATACTGATGAAATCGATCGACGATCAAGAAGGAAGCTTTGGTGGTTTCCCCCTTCTCAGAGATGTTCTTTCAATCTGGCCGTTGTCCATCTTCTTTCCATAGAAGAATGGGAGCCAAATCCTCATTTTTCAGCAGGTCCTCACAAATGTTTTCATCATTCTTGGTATGGAAACATTGACCTTCAGATGACGACATTGGGCACTCTTGTCGAGAAAATTCATCAGCATTCTAACGAGTTCGTGCTTTACTGGCTGAGTTTTACATTCTCCAGCATCTTTTTACAGAGCTTCTTCAGAGATACACAGGTTCATCACAGTACAGCAATATTCACATGTTCTTCTTACAACAGCAACTGACTTTGGGTTTGTACGATGTCTGTTGGGTTGATCTTCTTGTACAGTTCTGTCACAGATGGTTACTCACTACAGTTCTGACATCTTTAAACTACTTCTTTTCTGTCCTTCTTGCTTCTGACTTAATTAGCGTTCTTCTAAAACCTTTGTTATACTTCATCAAGCTATTCTCATGAGGAATGTTCTTAAATTATTCTTTAGTGGCTTCACACTTTCAACTGATAGTAAGGCTTTCTTCTTTGGTCTGATGGTTCCGGACAGAATCTTTCTAAAAACATGGGCTGTGGAGTTTCATCAGTGCGGGTGGGGGTCTATCAGTGGGAGAAGTGGTGGGCTTGTTTTCTAACAACATGGGCTATGGAGTTTCATAAATGCAGGTGGGGGTCTATCAGTGGGAGAAGGGGTGGGTTTGTATCTTGATCTTGTTGGAGCCATCCACGTTGCACTCTGCATATGTCGCTTTCTCCGCCTCCTCAATTTGATATTTCTTTGGTTGCGTTGATGTCGTTGTCGTTGTCTTGCTTTCCTGTCGATCAATGCTGATGGCAGCGACTTAGCACATAGGAAGGCATAGTATTTCATAGCTGTAGTCATCAAGACTGTTGATCTAACAAGTTGCTTCAGCATTATTCTTCGATGGGTGCTTTGCGACTGAGCTGCAAGTCCACTTGAAGGCAAGGTGTCAAACACGTCATCACCTTCATCCGAGTCTGGAGCACTCGCCTGTGGGGCAGGTTGATAACATTCAACGTGCAAAGGTCCATCACCTTCAGCATCAGATTCTATTGTGTTTCCTTGACTTTGACCAGGACTTCTCGCGCTGATCTTGACAGCTGGACAAGCTTCTGTTAAGTCTAGAGCTTGTTGGTGTATTTCTAAGCATTCACAGTCTTCTTGCATAGCTACGTACGTACAGTTCTTGTCAAACGCATGGGTGCAATAATCCAGCTTCGAGTTCCTCTCGTAGACACTGGCAGATAGAAAGAAGTCTTTAAGGCCCACAGCAACAGGCTTGGACGCAGAATCAACGTAGTCTTGATCTGTTTGGCTAGTTGAGGTACTCATATCAGGTATATCTATAGCTAAAGCTTCGGTCAAACTATAGGTCTCTTCTATTGTTTCTTCAGCGGTCTCATTCTGCTTCTCGTTGAAATAGTAACAGCCACCGTCTCTTTTCATTTCTTGTGGGCCACATTCGTTTGGTTTGCTATCACAGTCACAGACAGCACAACCATCACCAGCATCCCTATCGTAATTGTCTGTATCGCCACATTCTTGGTTGGACAATTGTTCGCTGTTCATCAATGGTGTAGTTCTTTCATCTGTCGACTCAATCTGATACTGCTGAGTGTTCAGTAGCTCGTTCATCATGATTCTCGTTTGATCTTTTATTGTATTTGTTTGTATTTCTGTCTTGTTGGGCGTGGTAGCTATTTGTTCATTCTCATTTATGGCTTTGTTCAAATGGTTAAATGAAGAAAATCTGGTGTTGATTTCTGATTCTATCTTCTTAATGCTCTCTTTCACTGAGTTCATTTTGTATTGCAAAGTTCTCAGGAGCTCCATCGTATTAGGTTTGATTTCAAATTGGCAGGTGTCCGGATTCTCATCTTCCTCCAACAGGGCTTGTCTGAGACGTACTGTTAGCGTTTTCTTATTCCCATTAAGCTGTAGACCTCTTTCTCGAAGCTCTTGTCTAAGTTCTTTCATGTCAAGTTCAATAAGAAGTTTGATGGAACTCATTCTAGCCAGAAAGATCCCACTTCTGACACCAGTTGTTACGTATTTCTGAATTTTTCTGGCTAGATGTATTAGTTGGCACACAAATAAAAACACAGCAAAGAACTTGACGACTAAACTTTCAGCTTCATATAACTTTAATGACTATTAACTCTAACATTACTGTAACATGTAGTGTAGAAGACTGTACAATATCTGTCAGTTTACAGTTAGCTATACTTCGTTGCAATTCATCTCTTCACTTCGTTGCAATTCATCTCTTCTCAACTTTCCTCAAGCCGTATTCCACAGAACAGACCAACGACACACTTCCCAGTGTCGCTCCAGGTCTCCCAAAGCTGAACCAAGTCGTACTCAAGTCTACCGAATCAGAGCCGCACACGTCTTACATCGACTGTATCGACTGTAACGGCTCAAGTCCAATGTAGTTCGCTGTATAGACTTTAACGACAGTAGTCCACTCCAGTTAACTCTACCCTAGTTAACTTGCATCGAATCGTACACATTTCTCTTCCACAGAGCCGCACACGTCTTACATCGTCTGTATCGACTGTAACGGCTCACTCACGACTCCATACGACTCCATACGACTGACTTTAACATTAACTCTCTGGCTTATATAGAGTCCCTAATCGCTTGTCCAAAGTTGCACAAACACGGCTAGTATCATCTGAAATAACACGTGAGGAAACGTCACATCCTGTCTTTGTTTATACATGTAGATTCCAGAAAACATCGGCTGCAGTGTCATCAAGTTGGGGTCACACGTAGTGACCTCTATCTGTCAGTGTTCATTAGTAACTGTCCCCCTACTTAGATCTGTTCGTCCCCTGGAACAACACGTGAGGGCACGTCACATCCTGTCTTTGTTTGTACATGTAGATTCCAGAGGACACTCGCTGCTGTGTCATCTCGCCGGGGTCATACGTTGACCTCTACCTATCACTGTTCATTTGTAACAATATATATACATATATTGCTTGGGAACAAATCAACGTGCGAAGCCGGTGGGTAATGCTAGTTTCATTGTAAACTTGACATTCTCTAGTAAGAAGAAGATAAAGTCAGTTTTGAAACAAATATCCAGAAGTGTAGTCATGTACATAATACAATTGACAAGTTGTCCAAAAAAAAAGCCCATACTTTACTTGTCTCAACTCATTCTAAACTATATCATAGTATTTATTATTCACAGTTGTCTCCCTTTTAATCAGCCATCACTCTTTTTTTTTTATACATTTCTCATGCAATGCATTCTTCTTAAATTAGCTTCTTAGTCATGATACATGTAGTACATCAGAGAATACACACACTCACACACCTTATAACAGAATGAATAAGAAAAACTCTACGCTTTCAGGTGCTTACAATATATAATAGAATATCGCTAGAAACTATACTAGTAAAATTTAAAATTTTGAACCAATTATAATTTAGGACATATAATATAGGGTCTCTCTATAAGAATGTACTGAGTGCTAATGTTAAACAAGAAAGTTAAAAAGCGTTTGCTAATTAGAGTCACTAGGGAGTTAGGAAGCCCCACACAAAAATCTGCAGCAGTTCTCCAGAAAATGTGGTAGATTACGGGGTGGGGGGTGGGAGGAATGTTTAAATATTGCGAGAAGAGCCAGCGTTCTCCAGCGTTGTAAAATAGAAATAGTGTAGGCGCACTTGTTGTATTCTAAACTGGAGGGCCTCAAACTGTTTGCCTCACTCTCCAATCCCTTGGCCCGTCATGGCACGGCTAGTGAAATGTTTGTTCGCGAAGACTTCCGGCTGGCAATTAGAGAACGTTAATTGTAGTGTAAACGTCGATTCTCTCCCCCCTCCCTCCAATGACATAGTTGAACTCCGCTCCTCTCCCCCATTTATATTCTCACCTCTCTCCCGCCTCCCCCTCCCGTTACAATCTTTCCTCATTCCACGCGGTCTTATGATAAATGAATAATGTTGAATTTAGATTTCGGACTTGGGAATACTGTTTACTTGGCTATTTCATTGCTCATGTCAATGTCGCGCCTTTTCTCTATTTCGAAGCTTACTTATACCGTAACCCACCCTCCAACGATCAACTTTTTCTCACCCAAACATTCGTACTTTATCCCCCCCCCCCTAAACACACACACACACACCTAAAAGAATGTCCAGCTTTAAACTATCGTCAAATGTCGTTTTTGTTCGTCAAACTTTCTGCAACTGAAGAATCCCGCGTCTTACGCACGGCCCTCAAACACGAGACAAATCTGTTGTATTCCCCCCCCCCCCCGAGACCCTCGTCTGTACCAAGCTATGATGAGCTTTGCTGTTTGGGGTCAAAATGAAATAAAAAAAACAACCTTTGTCTGTGTGGATGGACTCCAGTGGACACGGAAATTCTCAACACCGATTAAGTGACCTCTCTTGGTTTAAAATCTCAGCACTCCAGGAAACCAAAATATTGTCTGAATCTTTGGGGCGCCTCTGAGTTCACTCAGCTCTAATGGGTACCTGACATTATCTTATCTTATCAAATACAGACGTTACTTCAAAAAAATTGATTACGTCCTACGCGTCATGCATCTAGACATGCATGCTAGTCAAGTCATTGGTTTTCCTGGCTGGTTCAGGCAGCCCATTCCATGCTCTAATAGCACTAGGAAAGAGGGAGCATTAGTCTAAATTTGTACTAGCACATGGAACTAAACGGCCTTTATCTTTGTGTCTTTCTGAGAATTTTATTAGGTTTTGTTTTTGTATTTGAAGATTATGGTCCAGTGTTTCATGTATAATGTACAATCCGAAATTATTAGAATCAAAAGGTTTGAATTATTTAGATATAAGATTGTAGCACATTATCTAAATGGAAACTAAATAGAAATGGCTTTATATCATACATTTGCGTTAAAATATAGTTCTGTGATTAATAGCCCATTCTATTTAAAATCCGCATTAATGGGGTTGTATTTATATCTAAACTTTGGAAACTAAAGATCAATTCTTTTCAAAGACAATAAAGAGCGATTTTCCAAAATTCACGGCGACTTCCCGTACAGTTACAGCTTGAAAAAGAGTTACGTACATAACGATCGCATACGAAACTGTCTTTGTTTTCCAGTCGAGATATCATATATATAGGTTTGTGATCTAGATCTAAGCTGGAATGACATTTAGAAAGATGTGTTTTCATTTCCATGGTCCAATCAGAGTTATCAAACCTGGTGACTCTATGAGAAATTGTTAAATCTATTTATCTGTAGTCTGCTGTTTATTGTTTGAGATGTTTGCTACATTCATTTTGCTGTATTTATGTTATCCTTTTTTTTTGGTCTTAACACAGATCTTTTTAACGTTTAAGTTCTCGGGTTATTTAGCCTACGATATATGATGTTATTATTGATATAAAAAAACGCATTTCTATTTAAGCAATGCGCTATATAAGTTATACTGCACACCCACACGCATTTCTTTTTAACCAGCACTCCTTGCACCCTCTGGCGACGTCGCGTGGACCCAGAATAAATTAAACAACTAAGTCTCTTGTTTAAATTGAACGGTTTGAAAGACTATACAATTTCTTTCCAGACGCTCCACAAAACTAGCCAGTGGGCAGTCTGGCGGGCTAGATCATATCTATATGAATATATAACAGAATTTGTATAAACAACCAAGTTGAGGTTTTTTACATTTTGCAGTTATTCGGAAGAATGAGTTTATCAACTTTAATACATTAACATGATTTCTAAAAGTATACTGTGTATAATGTGTATAACATTTACAATATTTGGTATTACACATCAACAAAAGGAACTGGAGCATTCCGTAAAAAAAAAAAAAAAAAAAAACAGCTATTAAACTTTATAAACTTTTTTTTTGTATTTGAAAGTTTACAAACAAGAAACTATTTAAAATCCTTTTAAGAAAACCAAAGCCTGTAGTAGTCGTAGTTGTAGCAATTAGTTTGGTTGTAATTAAATGTGTCATTTAAACTAACAATAATAAGTCTGTGCGATTAGAAATATTCTTATCAATGGGTTTTAGTTTAGCGCTATGTCATATTTTTAGCTTTCTCAATGCGCTATGATCCTATCACTTGTCTGAGCCAGTTGGTTAAAAGGAAAAAGGGGGGGGGGGGAGGGGGTGTCTCAGTGAATGTTACAGTGAATGTTACAGTGAATGTTACAGTGAATGTTACAGTGAATGTTACAGTGAATGTTACAGTGAATGTTACAGTGAATGTTACAGTGAATGTTACAGTGAATGTTACAGTGAATGTTACAGTGAATGTTACAGTGAATGTTACAGTGAATGTTACAGTGAATGTTACAGTGAATGTTACAGTGAATGTTACAGTGAATGTTACAGTGAATGTTACAGTGAATGTTACAGTGAATGTTACAGTGAATGTTACAGTGAATGTTACAGTGAATGTTACAGTGAATGTTACAGTGAATGTTACAGTGAATGTTACAGTGAATGTTACAGTGAATGTTACAGTGAATGTTACAGTGAATGTTACAGTGAATGTTACAGTGAATGTTACAGTGAATGTTACAGTGAATGTTACAGTGAATGTTACAGTGAATGTTACAGTGAATGTTACAGTGAATGTTACAGTGAATGTTACAGTGAATGTTACAGTGAATGTTACAGTGAATGTTACAGTGAATGTTACAGTGAATGTTACAGTGAATGTTACAGTGAATGTTACAGTGAATGTTACAGTGAATGTTACAGTGAATGTTACAGTGAATGTTACAGTGAATGTTACAGTGAATGTTACAGTGAATGTTACAGTGAATGTTACAGTGAATGTTACAGTGAATGTTACAGTGAATGTTACAGTGAATGTTACAGTGAATGTTACAGTGAATGTTACAGTGAATGTTACAGTGAATGTTACAGTGAATGTTACAGTGAATGTTACAGTGAATGTTACAGTGAATGTTACAGTGAATGTTACAGTGAATGTTACAGTGAATGTTACAGTGAATGTTACAGTGAATGTTACAGTGAATGTTACAGTGAATGTTACAGTGAATGTTACAGTGAATGTTACAGTGAATGTTACAGTGAATGTTACAGTGAATGTTACAGTGAATGTTACAGTGAATGTTACAGTGAATGTTACAGTGAATGTTACAGTGAATGTTACAGTGAATGTTACAGTGAATGTTACAGTGAATGTTACAGTGAATGTTACAGTGAATGTTACAGTGAATGTTACAGTGAATGTTACAGTGAATGTTACAGTGAATGTTACAGTGAATGTTACAGTGAATGTTACAGTGAATGTTACAGTGAATGTTACAGTGAATGTTACAGTGAATGTTACAGTGAATGTTACAGTGAATGTTACAGTGAATGTTACAGTGAATGTTACAGTGAATGTTACAGTGAATGTTACAGTGAATGTTACAGTGAATGTTACAGTGAATGTTACAGTGAATGTTACAGTGAATGTTACAGTGAATGTTACAGTGAATGTTACAGTGAATGTTACAGTGAATGTTACAGTGAATGTTACAGTGAATGTTACAGTGAATGTTACAGTGAATGTTACAGTGAATGTTACAGTGAATGTTACAGTGAATGTTACAGTGAATGTTACAGTGAATGTTACAGTGAATGTTACAGTGAATGTTACAGTGAATGTTACAGTGAATGTTACAGTGAATGTTACAGTGAATGTTACAGTGAATGTTACAGTGAATGTTACAGTGAATGTTACAGTGAATGTTACAGTGAATGTTACAGTGAATGTTACAGTGAATGTTACAGTGAATGTTACAGTGAATGTTACAGTGAATGTTACAGTGAATGTTACAGTGAATGTTACAGTGAATGTTACAGTGAATGTTACAGTGAATGTTACAGTGAATGTTACAGTGAATGTTACAGTGAATGTTACAGTGAATGTTACAGTGAATGTTACAGTGAATGTTACAGTGAATGTTACAGTGAATGTTACAGTGAATGTTACAGTGAATGTTACAGTGAATGTTACAGTGAATGTTACAGTGAATGTTACAGTGAATGTTACAGTGAATGTTACAGTGAATGTTACAGTGAATGTTACAGTGAATGTTACAGTGAATGTTACAGTGAATGTTACAGTGAATGTTACAGTGAATGTTACAGTGAATGTTACAGTGAATGTTACAGTGAATGTTACAGTGAATGTTACAGTGAATGTTACAGTGAATGTTACAGTGAATGTTACAGTGAATGTTACAGTGAATGTTACAGTGAATGTTACAGTGAATGTTACAGTGAATGTTACAGTGAATGTTACAGTGAATGTTACAGTGAATGTTACAGTGAATGTTACAGTGAATGTTACAGTGAATGTTACAGTGAATGTTACAGTGAATGTTACAGTGAATGTTACAGTGAATGTTACAGTGAATGTTACAGTGAATGTTACAGTGAATGTTACAGTGAATGTTACAGTGAATGTTACAGTGAATGTTACAGTGAATGTTACAGTGAATGTTACAGTGAATGTTACAGTGAATGTTACAGTGAATGTTACAGTGAATGTTACAGTGAATGTTACAGTGAATGTTACAGTGAATGTTACAGTGAATGTTACAGTGAATGTTACAGTGAATGTTACAGTGAATGTTACAGTGAATGTTACAGTGAATGTTACAGTGAATGTTACAGTGAATGTTACAGTGAATGTTACAGTGAATGTTACAGTGAATGTTACAGTGAATGTTACAGTGAATGTTACAGTGAATGTTACAGTGAATGTTACAGTGAATGTTACAGTGAATGTTACAGTGAATGTTACAGTGAATGTTACAGTGAATGTTACAGTGAATGTTACAGTGAATGTTACAGTGAATGTTACAGTGAATGTTACAGTGAATGTTACAGTGATCGCTTAAAAATAAATATAATGTACGACTTCAATTCAAACTTAGGGCTAAAGCCTCATCAAGGGGGCTAATTCAACTAATACCACAACATCTGTCAATAACAGTTTCTTTCCCTTGTTCGATACCAAACAAAATAGTTAATTCCCAATAGTTAATTAACTAATTGATTACATTAATTTTTTTTATTTTAATTTTTTTCCTAATCCGAGATCGGATGTGGGAGAAATAATTTGTACCAACTCTTTACGAGACATAGAGACGGACAGGCAGACAGACTGACTTGATATGAGCCTCGTAATGGAGAGTCCAACAAATTATTTGTTGCATAGCAACCCCGAAAAAGCTTCTACTAATAAAGTCTTTCCCTCTTCAAAACATTTAGATATATAAGCAGAAAAACATTTTAAAATATTTAAAAAAGACATTGCCTCCTTCCTGCAACACACAGATTATTTTTTTAAATAATAACACATTTTAGATTAAATAACAATGGAGTATTATTCTTTTTTTTTTTACGTAAAACAATTATAACTGTCAAACTAGAGTTTTCCCAGTGTGGCCAAAGAGCTAGTAAATATTTTCATCAACATCAACTTTTAAATTTCTTTGAAAATCGTCTAGAAATTTGACACTTGATGTATATGCATGGGAAAAACTTCTTTGATCAGATGCCTCAGCTACAGGTATTGTATAATGCCGTTTTTTTTTTTAGATCGCGCGGAGGATTGGCGTTTTTCATATTGAATGACACCTCAAAAGACGATTTCGTCTATATTTCAGGAGATTTTTAAGAGTTTTCAAGAGATTTTAATATTAATAATTTCAGGAGATTTCCTGGACTTTTCCTTAAATTTGGCAATTTCAGGAGATTTCCAGAGCTCCTGGAAAATCTTGAGGCCGTGGGAATATAAATTATAAGACATAGCGCGGGGCCTAAGTGCTGGACCCACTGCGGTCGCATAAGTTGCAGTGGCTTTAAGCCGGCCCTGAACGCAGTGTATCGCGGACACAGAACATTTTGTTGACAGATCCATTGTACCTGGTATCACCCGTAGGTGCTCCATCCTTTGCTCCTGAGATTTTATTTGATAGAGGTATTTCTTTTCTACACCATTAAATACCGTATTGAGTTCATGTTCATTGTCCACGTTTTTGAAAAGAGTTGTTCCACGAGGATTTATTGAGGATAATTCAAATGTACATATGCCAATATAATCATTACCAGGCCAGTTTGACTTGTCCACCTGTACAGAGAAATATGTTGTTTGCAAATAATTCAATAAAAAAAAATTTCGATGTTATAATATATACGCCAATATTTGTCTTTGAACTGTATTGTTGCTAAAATGAACTATAGTAATGTAATCAGATGCAGGTTTGTCTAGTAAGAGTTTTTAAAACTTCTTCAACGGCTGATAAAATAATTTATTTTCGCCTATAGTGTGAGGTTTTTCAAATTTTCCTATAACTATAGATATTGTCAGACGCTCGGAACCATTCTATTCTCGTTTGTGATGTCGAAGCAAAGATTTTTACCTTTTTCTCTGTTTTATCAGAGTGACATCGTCTCAAATGATCCGCCAGCTTCGATCGCTTTTTAGCGTCTATACATACAACTTTGTAAATAAGCAAATAGACAACCGCTTGTATGACAAAAAAGAATGAAGCCAAGTTGAAATCATTAACACTGTACTGTTGACATTTCTTTTTTGTTTTTAGATTTGGCCATATCAAATATAATTTACCTCTAGACAAAATGTAAAAAAAAAATTGATAAAATTTATTAAAATATTTTTTTTCATACCAATAGAAGGATTAAAATCTAAAGAACTACCTAAGGTACAAATCTGATTTGTGTAAGTATAAGTTAATTCCATTAATGGGAAATCAAAATTAAAGTCGTGACCTTCTTAAATGATATCCGTAGATTTTTCTTCGTAGAATATTTAGAAGAAACTAAACAAAATAATTTCTAAGGATTGTCTTACAAATTGAAACAAATTGTTTGGTCTTACGTAGGGCCCCGGTAAACTAGGCTGACTGTAACGGACCCATAATTGCTCAGGACAACAAAAGCTCAATGACTTATTTACATTAGTGATGCCCAAAACACGACCCACTGGCCAAATCCTGTCCGCGATGCTGTGCTATCCGGCCAGCCGAAACGTCTGCACAGAGTGTCGAATGGATTGGTTTCATTCATTATACAGTAGACTAATAATAATTATATTTTTCGTTTTAAGATATGAAAAATGCTTTATATTTCCGGCAAAAAGAGACAAGAAAATGTGTCTATTTTAATAATAGCATGATACCAATGGGCCCTAACTCCTAAAGATGATTTTCGGCGCCCGTCACCAAAACCAATTAGAAATTGAGAGCAGGTTCTATTTTTTTAATCAGAAATATAATTTAATAATGAAAAATACATGATGGATGCTTATAAATTTCAATTCGATACATTTAAAATTGTAAAATATTTAATTTATTTCTATAACCCCTAAAGGCCATTATTGGTCATGACTCATGAGCCCCTTTGTGCCATTGTTGCTACGCCACTGTGCAGCAAGGGCAGGCTACCAAGAAATTTGAAGCTATTTTCCGTTGGCTAGTGCGAAAAACAAAGTTCTTGCTAGCAGTGATAGAGGAAATTCGAAGAATACAGTTACAACCGTCTGCCTCTCTATAACACGAGTGGAAGTTACAGGGAGGAATCTTCTTGAAAAACTAAGGGACAAGGTACTTCGAACATTGCGTTTCGGTGGATTTTCTATGCGGCCCGCGACACGAGTGTCGGACATTTCTTTGACCCGCAGGCAGAATATGGTGGAGCATCATTGTTTTACATCAATTTCACAGGAGACTGAAGTCTTTGAAGTATATTTGTCAAGATGTTTTTACCCCACTTAGTAGAAAGTCATTTGTCATCGAACTATTCTTGAGTATCCATGGATGAATAACAAATAATCATGGAATCGACGATTAACAGTAGATAATGTGCAGTCAGCAATACTTTAATTTTTTTTATTCAATACTGAAGAGACTACATTGCCAACAACACATAAGACACTAACATAAGTTTACGGTTTACACAACAGTTCACCTTACAATTGTTCATAAACTGCCCAAACTTGACGATCACTGGGTTGTCCATTGTCCTTTGCCGTAGACAAACGAAGTTTTTGGGATTCTTTCGGATGGATCTGTCATTAGTTCTTATGGAAGCCCAAAGATTTCAAAAAATATAAATGGTTATTCCGTACTATGGGTATTCACCGTCTACCTACATAAGACACTATCGAAAGTTTATGGTTTATAACATTAATTCAAGTATCTAAATGAGTTATAACATACAGTAATATAAAAAAAAAAGAAATAACATTTTAAAAAAAAATCTTGTAGCGTTATTTCATATACCCGTCTATTGCGGTTATAATTGAATAATCTAACAGAGTTTAATAAAACTGTAGTGATATTGTAGGATATTAGAGTTCATACTACAGTAATATTATTAATAATTTGTTATTTTAATTTTTTATTGGTACATATATATTACAAGCATTTAACACCAGTTATAAAAAAAAAGCGCGTTCATTTGGTCCCAGGCTTTAAATTGTTTATTATAGCCGGAATATCTCCCTCCCTCTTTTTTTAAACTTTCAATAAACAGGCCACATTGAATGATTCTCTCCCTTAACATACTTATTAGCCCGTGAACTGTTGTATCTGTTACAATGAACTGAATCTGTCTTTCTCTTTCCTTCTCTCCTTCTCTTTCTTTCTCTCTTGGGTACTCTCTTTTTGCCTTTTTTTTTTACAAAGCTTATACCAACTCACTCTTTCTGTCGATATGACTGTCCGTCTGTCTGTATGTCGGTCTGTCTGTTATATATAGGTTATATATAATCGAACTACGTTTTCCATAGCGTAAGCGCCTGCTACTTCAAAAATTCCGATTTTCATGACTTTAAACCTGAACTACTTCCACCCACGTACTTTTCTTCATTACTCAATTGTACGATTTCTACTAACTAAATACGTTTGCTATTTTTTTTTTCTTCAAATGTCTACATTTGTGATGTTAACAGTGACCAAGAAACCAGCTCGAGGCCATCAAGCAGACGCGACCTTCGTAGAGTTCTGTCGGCCTCCGTGTACAGCGGAGTTCTGTTCTCACCATCCTCGAGCACTTTGTTCTGCTAGGTAAGAGTAAACGGTAAAAGGAACACGACTTATTGATTACGAAGGAGGTTGGGGGAGGGGGAGGGGCGAGATCTACATTAAGGCTGAGAGATGCTTTTACGCCATCGGATGGAGAGGCGAGTTTCACGTGGGTCGGGGGGGGGGGCGAAACAACAGATTTGGTTTTAAGCCAATTCGAAGATTGGCGCTGGGCGGGAAAGAAAAAGAAAGTTATCTACGAGTTAAAACTTGCAAATATTTATTATTTCAAATCAAGTTGGAGGGGGGGGGGGTATGGAAATATAAAAAAAAACGCCCAATAGATAAACTTTGGTGAAAAACCACTTGCCCAGCCTCCCAGCTACGATGTGGGGTGTGTATGTGTGTGTGTGTCTACATACACTCGCGCCCCACATAAACTGTGGGTGTGGATGCACCCGATTACCACCAGATAACACCTGCGTATGTGAGTATCAGTCTGGGGTAAGCAAAAAATTTGTTGTTGTCTTTTCATGAATAGTTTCACCAGCCGTCTTAAAATGTATTCATGTATTTATTTATTTTTATGTATATGTTTATGTTTAAATTTACACCCGATACTATCCGAAATGAGCAAATGCTGGTCATTTAGTTTTATTTTTAATTTGTATAAGTCGTGATTTTGTTGGCTTTGGCTGAGTGAAATAAACCGCTTGCTACCTAACAAGGGTACTCGACTTCTAATTCCCAAACAGGAAAGAATATTTAAAGTTTGGGTTGATATGAAATGAGTTGTGATTTCTGAGCGCCTAAAATCAGCACGTAAACCTTATCTCCATCCTGTCCGTTCTGTCCATCCGGTCCATCCTGTCCATTGCTCCAGAGGCCACTGAGCATGCAACAGCACCACCTTTTCTTGCTTCCATTCCAAACGGCTTCGGTGTAGGCCGATCGGACATTTTCCCGAATGCCCACACGGCCAGACAGCCCCTGTTCTTTAAAATGAATTTAAGATTACTGATGTCATATTATTCATGAGGTGCGGTGGCTGAGCGGTCAAGCGCTTGGCTTTCGAACCGGGGACCGGGGGTTCGAATCCTAGTAAAGACTGGGATTTTTAATTTCGGGATCTTCTTGCGCCCCTGAGTTCACCCAGCTCCAATGGGTACCTGACATTAGTTGGGGGGGAAAGTAAAGACGGTTGGTTGTTGTGCTGGCTACATGACACCTTCGTTAACCATAGGCCACAGAAACAGATGGCCTTTACATCATCTGCCCTATAGACCACAAGGTCTGAAAAGGGAACTACTACATATTATTCATGTTTTTAAAATGTATTTTCAAAATAATTGTAGTTCGGTTAAACTACAGCACATATAGGAGAGAAGAACAAACAATGGAAAGTGGGGAGGGGCGTGGAAGAAGTTTACAACCATTGTGCTTAGCGGGCCTTAGTGCACTGGGATTTTTATAAAATGTTGAAGAACAACCTTAAAAGGAAAGCTTATATTGAGTGTAGTTGTATCAAATTAGTTTAGACCAGTCATGTAATTTAATGTGTAATACATCTAGACTAACAATAATAAATCTGTGCGATGAGAAATATTTTTACCAATTGTTTTTGTTTACCAAAATTTCATGCTTTTAGCTTTGTCACTACTCCATGATCCTATCAGTTGGGAAAAGAGCGGGGGGGGGGGGGGGAAGGGGCTATCTGGGTGAATGTTATCGTGATCGCTTTTTAAATAAATTTATTTTCAAAACAATTAAAAAGGTTAACGACCTCGAGGGCTCTAGCCTTCCCAAACCTTCTCAAGCCAACACACTAACTATTGTACCAGAGAAGTGCTTTTTGAAAATAGAAGGTTTCATACATCTCTATTGTTATTTTCAAATTTTAATGCAAAGTATAAAGGGGACTATTTCAACATATCACTTATACCCCCACATTAGTCAAGTACAATTTCTTTTTCTTGTTCGAGACCAAACAAAATAATTGATTATCAATAGTTAATTAATTAATTGGTTGATTTTTTTTATTGATTCTTTTTTTTTGTCAGATAAAAGAAATAAATGTGCTAAACTTCAGCTTGATCCAAGATTGGGTGTGGGAGAAATAATGTGTACAAAATTTTGATCAGACAGAGTGAAGTCTTGTAAATAGGGTTAGAATTAGAGTTTCCAGGCAACTAAACGCCCAAAGAAGGACAGAAAGCATAACACATCCTAAAAAAGGAAAATAAAAGACAAAATTTTTGAACTAGGTATTCAAATTAACATGCCAGCAAATAAAAGACTCCTATAATAAGTTTTAAATTTATCAGTCTAGGTGACATCTGGTAACTTGACTTGGAAAGCGAACCAATAAAAATATACCAAATTATATTCTAGTTTATAGAAAGTTTATTACATTAAAAGTATATAATTCACGTGTGAAACAAAGCCACAGAATTAACGATATGGGCGAGTACGATAGATCTATATTCACAACTACACTCTACATTGATGTGCAATAAATAAGACTTACTTCAATACTTATTTTACTTTTTTAAAAAATCCTACATTAGCTTCACACTTTCGTCAAACATCAAAAAAAACACAACATTGAAACTTAGAAGTATTTACTTCTAGAACCTTTCATTATCCAATCGAGCTGAAACTACGCACATATACCCGTAGCTGAGTGACAACACATTGGATTACAATTTCAGAAAGATCACTTACTGTTGTAAATTTCACATATCAAAGAGAAATCGGGGTATGACAGCATATTTTGAGGGCTATCGTGCAAATTGTTAGCTCTAATAATGTATTGTTATGTGCAGTGCTTTTTTTTTTTTTTGTAAAAAGATAGGTGCCGGTACTCAGTGATGGATTGTCTTACTTTTAACTACTAATAAATTAATAATAAACGTTTAAGTACTAGAAAAGTAATAATTTTTCCCCACATTGAAAAAGGTGCCGGTACGCCGCACCGGTGCGTACCGTCACAAAAAAAAAACAAGATTACAAAGAGAGTTTGTGTTACACAAACTCAGAGGCGGCCCCCGTCGAAGTCGGATCCCTGTCTGATCTGCATATTCGCAAATAATATTCAAGAGGTGATTTAATTTTGATGTAAAATGTTTTACATGTTTCGGATGTTCCTTCAGAGTTGAAGATAATTACTTCCTAGTCCAAACCTCCCGCAGGACGACGGGGGATGGGAGCGGGCAGGGTTTGAACTCTGGACCATCTATAAATCTGAACGACAGTCCAGCGCGCAAACCGCACGACCAGGCAGCCATCCGATGGTCAAAAGTAATAATGTTTCAAAGATTCATTTGCCGTAAATTTAAATTTAAATTAAATAAAAAATAGTAGATTAGTTTTAGTATATTAAAACATTACAATATTGATCAAAACGTTTGGAAATGAAAATCTACACTTTTTTTTTACACTTTAAGTTTAGAAATTGAAATTCTACATCTTAATCTAGTCTATTTTAGTCTAAACTAGATCTAGAAATTCTAGATATAGACTCTAAAATAATTTTAATTAGAATATAAATTCAGATCTAGATATACTGTAATAAAAACCTAGATCTAGTTTAAAAAATCTAGATTAGATCTAAATCAATATATCATTTATTTTTTAAACGCGAGTCACATAACGAGGCTTAATAAACATTACTATACCGAGTTCTTTTTTCATTTCATTTGAAGAATTAATTCCATATAACGTCAGATGAAAAAAAAAACACTACGTCACACGGCCTAGCTGGACTAAAAATCGCCTTCATCGATACGAGCCATTTATCGAGTGTTCATTGACTTTGGTGCACCGAGTGCGTTCTTTAAGCATTTCATTTAAAGAATTCATTCCATATGACGCCAAAGGGAAAAAAAACACTACGTCACACGGCCTAGCTAGAATAAAAATCGCCTTCATCATTACGAGCCATTTATCGAGTGTTCATAGACATTGGTGCACCGAGTGCGTTCTTTTAGCATTTCTTTTAAAGAATTCATTCCATATGACGTCAAAGGAAAAAAAACACTACGTCACACGGCTTAGTTAGACTAAAAATCGCCTTCATCATTACGAGCCATTTATCGAGTGTTCATAGACATTGGTGCACCGAGTGCGTTCTTTTAACATTACATTTAAAGAGTCCATTCATATGACGTCAAAGAAAAAAAATTCCATTACCTCACAATAGGCTAGTACCGGTACCATAAAAAAAAAATGTCTTTATTTACACGAGATATTTAACGAGGGTTCATAGACATTGGTGCACTGAGTTCTAATAGAATTTATTTAAAAAGGATCAAAGCCGCATTGTTTTTGCGTTTTGTCTGTCAGTCGGTCTGTCCGTCATCTTGATATAAAAAAAAACAACAACTAAAATTTATTAAAAATGGATTAACCTTTATTCTACGTTTCAAAACATCGCAATAATTTTTAGGTATGAACACAATTGAAAAGTTTATATAATAGATTGTTCCGGATGTTTGTATAAATAGTAAAAGAAAAAGAGAATTTCAGATAAATGAAATACCGTTAATTAAATTTTTTGGATGGTCTCGTATAAAAATTAGATGTACTACAGCCATGTGGAGAGATTTTCATACCTTACTTTGGTGTTTGGATTCTGTTTTCCTTAAAAATCGGAACATAATATTAACGATAATTAGATTTTTTAATGTTTTAGGTAGAAAGTTAAATGTACTGTAAGAGAGTAGTGAGTTAAAATATTTTTCATAAAAATCCGTAAAAACATTATTTCGTAAATGAGAAGATTATTTGTTTATTAATTAGAAGAGGTAGTTCAAACAATTATTTGGCGTTAGTAGATTTTTAAATAAATTCGGAAATTTCTGGCGACGATTTGTAAGAAACAAAATCCGGAACTTTCTTTATCGATTACAAAACTTCTATGTTATGTTTTAGCAAAAAAATTAAATGTCTAAAAAGTAATTTTCAGTAATCAATTCTAGTAAATTACTTTTTTTTAAGGCCCTGAACAACCTATTTTCGATATTTTTAAAATTTGTTTAAAGATGAAAATACGGAACAATTTGATATTGATAACCAAATTATAGTGACGCATTCTCAAATAATATAAGTGTAATATTAGTAAATTATGCGATTTCAAACAATCATTAGGCATAATTCATGTTTTATAAAACAATATCCGGAACATTTTTACAATTAATGAAATATAAGTCAGTATAGAGATTTTGATGTAGCATTAATATGCTATTTACATAAAAAACGGAACAACATATTATTGATAATGTGTTTTTGCAACGTTTAAGCATGGAAATTGAATGTAATATAAATTAGAAGAGCAAACAAACATTTGTTGGGGTTGATTAGTTTTGCACAAAAAAATCCGGAACAATCAATTTTTAGATACTTAAAACTATTGAGATGTTACGGGAGGAACATTAAAGTGTAAATCAGATTTTCAATAGCTTTTAGAGTTCTAGTTTTTTTAATCTAATCGTGACGGACAGAAAAAACGCACAAAAATAATCTTCTTTTATTCGGATGGGGGCACTAAACAAAAAATAAATAAAATCTGATTTTTTAAAAAAGTTTAAGGAATTGGTTTAGCACCTGTACATGTAGCGACGTTACGCTACTGCACGAAAATCGCTGCATAAAAAGTCCATTAAAAAAAATGTGCGTAATATTTACATACAAAATGCATTATTAGCCTTTATAAACAAACAGAAATGTTTTCTTTTAATTTTAGCAGCTAGTTGACCAGAAAAAACATCTTTAACTATTATTTATATTTGTTGTAAACATTTCCTGTACATTTTTAAAATATATTTGACTTAGCGATACTGAAAATACACAAGAATTGTTCATCTTTGTTAGCATATTGTAACATTGCCTCCCTTATATTTACGTAATTGTTTTAGAATTGGTGTATTTTTATGAAAAAATCGCTTGCATAATTAATTTTATAAATTAAATGGTTTGCTTTTAGAAAAGCAAAAGTAGCCGTTGCACCTAAACTTTTCAAGCCGCATTTAATGACCTAATAATATTTTTCATATCTCTTCTAGTTTTCGAGATCTGAGTGTGACAGACGGACAGACGGACAGACGAACAGACGGACATTTTGCACAAACCTAATAGCGGCTTTTTCCCCTTAAGGGGGCCGCTAAAAAGCACTGGTTATGTGTAATGCACTATTGTAAAACTAATTTCTTCACGGATAATAAAGATTATTATTTATTATTATTATTGTTATTAGTATTTATATAAAAACGAACTAATATTCATTCCCTGGCACTCCCTTGATCGAGCTTTGTTAGAGAGAAACACAATTCAATGTAGTCCCTATAACAGTTTTCACTGAGAAATGTTCTGGTGATGTGGCAGGTCTGCATCGGTACCGCCCACTGACAGGCAACGAGAATCTTCTAAGGATGTTGAGGGCCTTGAAGGTATCAGCAGATTTAACTGAATTCCTGGAAGAGATGTTGTCTATAACCTGGGAAAGGTTTATCTTCACATCTTTTTACACGAAAGAACGATTTAATAATGTTCCTATTTATTCCTCTCATCTAATTCTGTTTAGATGCTATTTATAGATCTATCTCTAGCCTATATATTTATGTTTCACCGTTTGTTGTATGGCTGGTTAGCTCATTTGGCTAAAGTATCGTACCATTAGCCCGAATGTCGTTGGTTCAATCCTTATAGTAGTTAATTGTTTTTTTGTTTGTGTTCAGTCCTACGAATGCAAAGAAACGCTTTCTATTTAATATAATTTTTTTTACAAATTTATGAAAAAATAAAATACGAATGTTTAATTGTCCATTATATTTGAAAATAGAGAAGAAATGAATTTAACTTTTTTTCTTAAATTATTTGTTTCATATCTCTTCACAGTGAAGTTGTAGAGGTCATCAATGAGTGTCAAGGTCGGTGTCAGCACACATCTTGCAGTGCTTGCTCATTCCAGCATGTTCCGAACTGTCCTAAGTGCCGTAAGAACGACTTCCGGTGCATCAAAAAATTCGGCAAGTGCATAAGAAAACAAGCGTGTTCAGTTAGGAAAAAAACGTGCAAGTTCTCTTTTAAACAGGTTTGTAGTTTCCTTACTTTAATCTTACACAAAGGTTGGACTGTAATAAGCTAACTTTAATCTTACACAAGGGTTGGACTGTAATGAGCTAACTTTAATCAAGTTTAATCCTACACAAAGGTTGGACTGTAATAAGCTAACTTTAATCCTACACAAAGGTTGGACTGTAATAAGCTAACTTTAATCCTATTCAAAGATTGGACTGTAATAAGCTAACTTTAATCCTACACAAAGATTGGACTGTAATAAGCTAACTTTAATCCTACATAAAGGTTGGACTATAATAAGCTAACTTTAATCCTATACAAAGGTAGGACTGTAATAAGCTAACTTTAATCCTATACAAAGGTTGGACTATAATAAGCTAATTTTAATAATTAAAAAAATTATAAATAAGTAACATTTTAATTAGTTTTTATTTAATCGATTCCTCCTGGCTAATGATGGTCTATGACTTCACAAGCTATTCACTTCCTAAAATGCTTCAATATTGCAAGGAGTCTTTCCAGTGTTCTTGCACAATCGAGTTCTTCTGATACAGTCCAGCTCATTCCTACATAGGACACAGCGCACATACATGTTTTAGAACGTCTATTGATTCAAGCAGTTCAGTCGAGTGCGGAAATGCTTGAAGAATAAGTGTTCAAAATAACTAATTTTATTTAAGATGATTATATTTTGTAAAACTATAATGGTCAAACCAGAGTTTTCTCTGTGTGGCCAATAAGATAGTTATATTTTTTTTCCCAAAGATATACACAAACTGTCAAAATTCAAGGAAAATCGTTAGAGCCTTTTTTACTAACCCGTGTCCAAGTTTCACCCAGTCATTGCCGGTCCTACACCCAGTCAGGGCCCCGGTCCTACACCCAGTGTCCTGAAGTTAAAGATCTGCAAGCTAGTAAGAAGAACTGTAAAAAGATTTGATAGATATGTCGAAACCTTTTACACACCAGGGATATTAAACTTGCGAGACAGAATTTCTATTTTAAAAAAGTTATGAAATGTATTAGAATTAATTAAATTTTACAATTGCTGACTTTGTATGTGCTTTGCATTGTCACCACCATGATCCCGAGTTCAAAGCCTGCCCGCTGCCATCATTGCAAGAGGTTTGGGTTCAAGACGTAAAAAAAATAAATTTCAAGGAGCTTCCGAAACAAATAAAATAAAACAGTTTTTGTTTCCAAACATAGCACATTTCTAATGACATGAGACATGAACTAACTTGGAAGTTTTAGTGTCCAAACTTAGCACATTTCTAATGACATGAACTAACATGGAAGTTAGAGTGTCCAAACTTAGCACATTTCTAATGACATGAACTAACTTGGAAGTTAGAGTGTCCAAACTTAGCACATTTCTAATGATATGAACTAACATGGAAGTTAGAGTGTCCAAACATAGCACATTTCTAATGATATGAACTAACATGGAAGTTAGAGTGTCCAAACTTAGCACATTTCTAATGACATGAACTAACTTGGAAGTTAGAGTGTCCAAACTTAGCACATTTCTAATGACATGAACTAACTTGGAAGTTAGAGTGTCCAAACTTAGCACATTTCTAATGACATGAACTAACTTGGAAGTTAGAGTGTCCAAACTTAGCACATTTCTAATGACATGAACTAACTTGGAAGTTAGAGTGTCCAAACGTAGCACATTTCTAATGACATGAACTAACATGGAAGTTTTAGTGTCCAAACTTAGCACATTTCTAATGACATGAACTAACTTGGAAGTTAGAGTGTCCAAACGTAGCACATTTCTAATGACATGAACTAACATGGAAGTTTTAGTGTCCAAACTTAGCACATTTCTAATGACATGAACTAACTTGGAAGTTAGAGTGTCCAAACTTAGCACATTTCTAATGACATGAACTAACATGGAAGTTTTAGTGTCCAAACTTAGCACATTTCTAATGACATGAACTAACATGGAAGTTTTAGTGTCCAAACTTAGCACATTTCTAATGACATGAGACATGAACTAACTTGGAAGTTTTAGTTTAGTTTAAATAATTAAAGCACTGTTCACGCGATGAGAAATATTCGTAGAATATCGAGATAAACTGCGAGGTAGAAACAGTCCAGGTCTTTAATAAAGTCTAAATTCCTATAGCTCTCTTCCCAGAGTACATCACACTGCTAATAGCTTAGCTTAGCAGCAGTGAAGAAAGGATAACATTGGAATTGGAAATTAAGTGCTCTCTTTTTCTTCCATTAAATACTGGAAGTGCGGCAGTGTGGTAGTGTAGAAGTGTGGATGTGTGGCAGTGTGGTAGTGTAGAAGTGTGGATGTGTGGCAGTGTGGATGCATGTTAAAGACAATATGTCGCAGCCCTTTTAAAAATCCATTAGCATTGATTTTTTGTTGTGACGTTTCCTGAGCAGAAGTCTATTTTTTTTTTCATGTCTTCACCTTCCAGTAATGAGCGCAATGGAAATTAAGAAAACAAACTTCATCCAATTTTTTTAAAACCTTTCTCATCATTCCAGACTCAGATTTTTTTTTCTTGATTGGAAACCTATTAACGATAATCAAGAAACCAACTTCTTACGAAGGCAAGACAATTAAAGCAGTCGAGAGACAATGTTCTTTTCCCAATTCCCCTTTTGCCTTTTAATATTAGTGTATGTCTTGTTTCTTCTTCTTCGTTCTCATTGGAGAGTTCAGATGACTAAACTAATAACTGAGATGAACTGCGCAGTGGTTTCCAGATCAGGAAGATGTCTGTGGAGTTTTTCTTCTAGAGGGCTTTTTTGGTGGCCAGTGCTTTGATCCAGCTGCTTGGTGGAGAATCAATATTTATGGGCCAGTTATAGATGTTCATACCTCTTAACTTTCAATGAACCACTAAAAATTACTTTTTTGGCGTTTTGTTTTTTCCGATCGCATAAATGACCATTATGAACCTCCCTATTTAATTGCTCTATCTCTTTCTTTCTGTTTATCTATCTCTCTCTTTCTCGCTCTCTTTTTCTCATATTTTGTTTGCTTTGTATATAAAGCTCACTCAGTACTTCTGTAAATCTTAAATCCACTACTTTTTATTGTGCAAGGGCGTATCTTACCAGTCATCTCCCTTTCATTATTTTAATGTCTTGGTCTTGCTCACGCCCCATGGTTCTGTCAATACATCTTTCTGTCTTCAGTTCTTGGCTTGTCTGTTTCTCAAGATAGCAATTTTGTCCCACCTATTTGTCTCTCTATTACCTAATCACTTGTGTCATTCAAAGTCTGGCCTCCTTTTACTACAACTTAATCTTTCTCTCTCTCTGTCTCGATACTCCATCTATCCAGACTTTGTTTTCTCCATTCTCTGCCTCCCTGCTTCTGTGATTTCTACCCCGCTTTCAATCTCTCTCTCCCTCTCTCTCCTCTCTCTTTCCCCCCTCTCTCTCTCGCTCACACGTGTTATCTTTCATTCTCACACACTCTGTCTCGTATTCTCCCTCTCCCCCTCTCTCATCCTTTCTTTCACACACTCTTTTCTTACTCTATCTCTCCCTCTCTATCTCCCTCTTTCCCTGCCACATCCTCTCTCTCTCTCTCTCTAGTCACGCATTCCACTGCATGATTTCTTTATTTTCATCCGGCCTCGTCTCTTCATCACGTTTTGATTGTAGCCTACAAAAAGGAGTGACTTGACGGAAACCTCTCCACCATTGAGACCACTTCTTATCTTCACTCTGTAATCCCATTTGTCTTCATTAAACTCTCTCTCCCTCTTTCTCTCTCTCTCTCTCTTTCTCTCTCTCTCTCTTTCTCTCTTTCCATTCCCTCCTCATCTAGCCCTCTCACGCCTCCGTGGCCAGGTGCAATGACAAAGAAACCCCCTAAAGTTAGACACCAAATCACCAGGTTCAAGAACCAGTACTCTGTTTCACCTCTCTCAAATAGTTGTGTACATTCTACAGTGATTCTACACTATATCCTGTACTAACAAGTTGTCTCTTCTATCTCATTGTTTTCTATAACTGTGTATATTCTACTCTCTTCTATATTCTATTAAGTTATCTCTCTTGTAACGTCTTCTTGTTTTCTATAACTGTGTACAGAGTTGGGGGATTCTAAATTCAGAATTTCAAGCAATCGTATTGGTGTTAGACTAATATTATGAACTAGTCGACCGGCGGCGTAGCATACGCCGCTATTTTGCAGAGCCGGCCTTAGGCCACTGCAACCTTTGCGTCGGCAGTGTGCCCCGCACTTTCATAGGACCTGCGCTAATTCTATGTATATAAATTATTAAATTAAACCATTTTATAACTTATAACAGATTTCTCGCGGCCGCTTTATTTACCAGGAGCTCCTGGAAATTTCCTGAAATTGCAAAATATATGAAAAAGTAATGAAAATCTCCGGAAATTATTAAAAATCTTTTGAAAACTCATACAAATCTCATGAAATATATAGACAAAAATTGTTATTTTGGGGTGTCATTCAATATGGAAAACGGCAATCCTACGTGCGATAAATAAAAACGGCATTATGCATTAGCCGTAATTGTGTAATCTGGTGAAAGAAGCTTCTCGCGCCTCAAACTAATGAAGAATTACTTTAGCTCAACAATTCTCGTAGATAGATTGAAACATTTGTTGATTGTTGCTATTGAGTGTGATCTATGTAGGAAATAAAATTTTCATGATACACTGTATGACTTAGCTACACGCAAGGCTCAGCAGAAATGAGAGAGTGATCTTTCCTTTACTTCTTCTTCTCGTCCAAATTCTTGAGCGAAGAAGAGAATTAAATATATAGATGTTTTTTTTTGTTGTTGTTGTTATTGTTTTGCCTAGTGCCATTAGAGAATGAAATAGGTTGCCTGAATCAGTCAGGAAAGTTTAAGTCATTGATTAACATGCTTGACTAGATTGACACATGAAACGCATAGGACGTAATTATCTTCTTTTTTGAAGTAACGTCTGTAATATATAAGATAAGATTAACAATACAATAATATCGGCAGCACTTTCGACATTCCCACGTAGACTGGGTTGTTGTTCTTGATCATCTGATAGTCATGCTGCAACTATTGAAATCTGCCTTTTTACCTGCCTGAGTGAATCACTTCGGGGGTCTATTCTGAGTTTCTGTTTGCACACAAACTATCTTGTAACCTTGTTTTCTTTGATCTTGTTCTATTCATTATTTAAAAAATTATTTTATACTGCAAATTAAATCACTTTTTAATTTGTTTAAATTTAAAAACATACGTTCTATCAGCATACAAAGACCAATCTTATAGTGCATTTTTAATATATTCAACTGCTAATTTACTGTTAGTTTTATAATTTGCCTTTACTCTGCAATGACCATCTTGACTTATTACCTCTATGATTAGCCTACTTCAATTATCTTGGAATATTATCTTTAAGATTGCTTCAATTATCTTGTAACATTATCTCTGCGTTGACTTTTAAAATCTTGTAATATTATCCGTGAAGCTGTCGGAAGCAGATGACATAAAGATTGTTATCAAATAAACGGACGAACTTTCTCGTCTAAACACATCGCCATGTACCGCTCTTCAGTTCTCAGAAGAAAATAAAAATATTCATTCTGAACGTCTTCCTCCCAACCACCGAGTCCCCACCCCAGACCATCCTCTCACTTTCCCGCTCTTATACCCCCCCCCCCTCATTTCTTTTTTATTTTACAACTCTTCCCGAGCCGACCCACACCATCCCCCTTCCTTCTCCCTCGGCACCCCGTCAGAACTGAAAACATTTATTCCTTTCGCCAGTCGCACTACATCAACACCCGATTAACTGTCTCGATAATCCTCGACTTATCTGAAACCTCGAGATAGGATCGGGGACCTAACACGTAGCAGTGGAGAGGATAGTCACACTCGTAGGACGAGCAATGTAGCACACTCCCCATCGAGGAGGCCCCGAGAGCTAGGGATGCGCTCAAAAACTCAGACCAAATGAAATTGATTATTTTGGCTTAGTGCGTTCGGTGTGAGCAACTATTCGTTACACTGATTCATGTATTCATACAGAAGTCATATGCATTATGGGATATTCACGTGTACAAAATCTCAGAACTGACAAATTCAAAAATTCTGTTTCGCGGTTTTTAGGTCAGAATTAAATTGTTGTTTAGAGAATTCCATTCGATTCAAAATCTGCACTTACTTGTAGTACTAAGGCTTCAGGAGTTAATCTCCAAGGGAAAACGGGAGTGAAGCTCCTATGTATTAAGTCTCTACTCTCTCTCTCTCTCTCTCTCTCGCTCTGTTTCTCTCTATCGCTCTGACTCTTTTTCTCTCTCTCTCTCTGTTTCTCTCTCTCTCTCTGTTTCTCTCTCTCTTTCTCTCTCACTCTCTCTCTATTACTCTCGCTCTATTTCTCTCTCTCTCTGTTTCTCTCTCTCTCTGCTTCTCGCTCTCTTACTTTCTGTTTCTCTCTCTTTTGTTTTTCTCTCTCTCTCTCTCTCTGTTTCTCTCTCTCTCTCTCTCTCTGTTTCTCTCTCTCTCTCTCTCTCTGTTTCTCTCTCTCTCTCTCTCTGTGTTTTTCTCTCTTTCTGTCTCTTCTGTAAATAAGTTGTTGCCAAGTGTAATTTAATTAACACCATCAAGGTTGACAGACGTTACATGGCCGATCCATTTATCCAAGCCACTTTTTCGCTCAGGAAAGAAAACTTTGGTATCCAGACATGAATGTCGACCTATGAAGAACTGCATTTACTGTCCTGGCACCCACAGAAATACTCTTACTAAAAAGAAAACATCAACTACAGATTCCTAATTGCAGTTTATAAATCAAATATTCAGTTTTGTGTTAGTCATGACTAGGACTGGATTTAGACTATGCTTTTTTTTTCTTCAGAACAATATTTGGGGGTGGCAGCAGGCTAGAGTGGTGGGTGGGTGCCCAGGCAAGTGTGGGTGGGTGCCCAGTTGATTGGAGGCGTGAGGGCCTTAAGCTATAGCTTCTGTAGCCAATAGGTTAATCCAGCACAGTCTATGACGATGCATGGCTTGGACTTAAATTATGTAACAAAACGCAAGATTTTGTTAAAAAATAACAACAAATAGTTGCGTAGTGCGTACATTTAAAAGGTTAAGCTTGAAGGATTACTTATATCTTATACTTCTCCCATAAACCATTCCCCCTAATCCAGGGCACGAAACTCCACTGGTGCATAGCGGATGTTGTAAAACAACAACAGTCTAATGAGTATTAATGTAACCATTCTTCTTTACAAAGGAAACAAAAGGCTATAACAATTTCTCTTTACAAATACATGTAAGAGTCTCTAGTTGAAAAATAAATGTTTACACTGTGAAGTACGTGACGAAAACGCGAACACAATCCACTTGATTTTCAGTCTAGTAAAGTCTAGTTTTAGAATAAACACAACGAACACTCCCTTTTTCCCACTCGCTCCGCCCCCTAGTGAAATGAAAAAAAAAAGTTAAAATAAAAGTCAAAAAGAAAAAAAAAAGTTATTGGAAAGTAGTCAGAGGTTAATGGAGAGTGCGTCTCACGTTTTGGTATTTGCCTTTCTATTATCTTAACATTATCTTAGAAAAACAAACAAAAATAAACGCTGGCCTTATGTGAAATCCTAGAATAATCTCTTGAAATACGCAGTTACTGCCCCCTCTCCCCTCGCCCTAGAGCTCATGATTTGTTGCTATTTAATCTGCAATGTCTTTTGAAAAAGAAATCAGGCTTTTATGTTTGTTTTCAATGCAAAATGATGTTCTTGTTATCCTTCTTCTGCCTGGTCTGTTCTTTCTCTCTAATGTTATCTCTCGTTCCACGAGAAGATGTCTGCAGAATAGAAATCTCAATTTTTGCAGTTGATTTGTTTAAATTGTAAGAATTAAAAACTACATTTAGAATAGTATCATTTTGAAAAAGGATAATCGAAGAGCATTGACGATTTTGATTATATAATCCTACCACATAATTATTCGTAAACCTTTCTATTTCTAAAAAAAGTCAGGAGTCAAAGGTTATAGCACATTCATCAATTTTACTCAACTCTCGTAAATGTAATCTCGAATACAGGATCCATTTTTTGAATAGCATCTTTTTTTTTTTGTTATAGGTCTACAATAAGTTAAAAAGGTAGGGCGAAAAAATCTTAATTGGTCTTTGATTCAGATAGTGCGATAGAAGGATAGAAAAATTTTTAAGTTTAATTGTTTAGATCGTAACTCTAGCAAAAAATATTTTCTCCAGACGCCATAGGGACCCCCTTTCCCCCCCCCCCCCCCCATTTTTCACTCGACCGTAAACAGATGAAAATTTTTTTCGTGAGCCTTACATAGGACGTAATTATCTTCTTTTTTGAAGTAACGTCTGTAGTATATAAGATAAGAAAATAATAATTTTAATTTTTTTTTTTGTTTTTTTTTTTGTTATTATTATTATAGCTTTTATATAGCGCTACTTTCATGCTTAGTTATTAGTGATACTGATTTAGTAATAATAAATGTTTGACAATTTAAAAAAAAAACTATTATCATGATGTTTTATGCTTGAAAAGCATTGTTGTTTTAATAGATCTATACTTTTGTATAAAAGTTTGATGTTTCTTTTAAACATCATCCAATAAGGACTCGTTAACCTTTTCGTCCTCTCTTCTGTTTTCATATTTGTATATTCCCGAGATAGTTCTACACAAAATGTTTATCTAGCTATATACATATATTTTATTGCGATTCAAAATGATATCCAGAATGTCTTCATAAGTTTGTTTTGTTTAATAGTAGGCAGATGGACGGGACAAGCGATTGATAACTAAAGACGAGCATACACGACCAAGACAGGGATTAGACTAGCTAGCAGTAACCAGGCTTTAGGCTATTGTTCAGAGATGAGAGCGTGCAAAGCATGCTGTGGGAGCGTGTCAGATGTAAGAGGTTGAATAATTACAGTTTCAAAGTGGAGATAATAGTTCATATCTCAGGAGAATTTTTGGAAAATTAATAGTTGCATTTTTCTTAATTAATGCCTAATACATTGCTACAAACAACTGAGAAAATATTTCAAATTTTTACATTCTCGCATAATAGTTTGCCTTCATGTTGAGCTGTTTTAGGAACTGCGTGTTTTTTTTTTTTTGTTCTAAATGTAATATAGAGCTGAGAATCAATTTCATCTTTTTTTTTTTGCTATAAAAGTTTTCATGATGTTTCTTTCCGGGACCGTCAATTAAAACCGAAATTGTCAATTATGTCTAATTTATGTTTAAATTAAATCTATCTACATCATACATGTACTCTATTTATTTTTTCCCGGAGTGCATTAGGAAGTCTGCCAACTTTTCTATTTCAAACTGTGCACAAAACAACAAGAAAAAAAAACCTGAGTGTTTTATTATTTCAAACTATGTACGTTGATCAAGTGATTACGTCCTTTTCAATTATTCCCTACGCCTTCACAAGGTAAGGTCAACTGACCCAGCTGCATAAACTTACAATGTTTAGGATTCTGTGATTTGAAAATTGTTAGAAATAAAAGTTTCTTTCTTTAGATGTTTCACACTAACACTTGCCCACACACACAATCAGTTATATTTAACATTCGTCAAAATTACGTCAATTTCCCATCAAGGTATATCCTTATGATGTTGTGTGTAGGCATATAGGCTGCTTGATACATACTCCAGACTACATTATTATAGGAATGTATTTGTATGGTTTGTTGTTTTCGCTTGTAGACTTGAAAGTCAAGATTGAACGAAACAAAAGGTCCAGTTTCAAACGTGTCTAAAATATATTGAATAGTTAGACAAACAAACCAGCAAAGCTTGAACAGACCATGTCTTTAGCTGTTGTTTGTTTAGAGTGAACTTACACTGTCTATATAGGCTACCATGGTTTACACTGTCTATATAGGCTACCATGGTTTACACTGTCTATATAGGGTACCATGGTTTACACTGTCTATATAGGCTACCATGGTTTACACTGTCTATATAGGCTACCATGGTTTACACTGTCTATATAGGCTACCATGGTTTACACTGTCTATATAGGCTACCATGGTTTACACTGTCTATATAGGCTACCATGGTTTACACTGTCTATATAGGGTACCATGGTTTACACTGTCTATATAGGGTACCATGGTTTACACTGTCTGTATAGGCTACCATGGTTTATTCTTGACAGGCTAAAAGTTCGTCATGTCGGCCCTTTAACTAGCGGAACTTGGTTCCTAACAATCTGGTCGCGCGGTATTCGCACTGGACTGTCGTTCCGTCGAGGGTTCATACCCTGTCCATTGTCATCCCCCGCCCTCATGCGGGAGGTTTGGACTAGGAACTAGATTATCTTCAACTCTGCAGGAAAAGAATGTAAAGCAAGCATACAAACAATCTGATATGACGTTTGATCAGTTTTAGTCTGACACCGAACTACTTAGGATCTTGGTCTGCTGTCTTCCTTTAAAAATATCCTGAACTACTAGCAGTGTGCCCTTATAAACAGTAACTACTAACAGGCCGCCAAGTCTACAACAGTATCTACTAACAAATCACGCCTTCAACAGTAAAACCTAATAGATCACATTTTCAACAATTAGAACTAACAGAGCAGTAAGAATTAAAAGACCACATCTACAACAGTAACTACTAACAGACCACAACTACAACAATAACTACTAACAGACATCTACAACAGTAACTATTAACAGACCACATCTACAACAGTAACTACTAAAAGACCACATCTACAACAGTAACTACTAACATCTACAACAGTAAGAACAGAACACATCTTTCCTTAACTCAGTAGTGTTACAGCCATTATCAAACAATATTCAAACAAACCTAAAAATGATAATCGGATGAATTACAAATTCTACTTGATGATATGAAACGACAATTACGATCCATTGAAATAAATGATCTATGTTTATGTTTCATAGTGTTAGTTGAGTGAAGGGATGATGACAACTGCTTTGAAGAGAGTTGATACCATATCTATACCAATTAGATTCTTGTCGATAAAAGGGGCAATACTGCAGAAGAACAACAACATTCTAATAATGTCTTCATGGAAGACTGTAATGGGAGAATACAAAGAATGTTGTTGTAGGCCTACTATTATTTATTTCCATTCTGTCGGTGCCAAATTATAAGCTCAGGGTGAGCTATGATTACAAAAACAAACGATAATAATATAATTTACATACTATTGTTAGTGAATATACTTTAAGATCAAGGCTCTTCCTAAAATATATCACCGGAATGGTATGATACACCTGACTACCTGGGAGGGGGGGGGAGGGGGGGAGGTAAGGGAGCACTTCCCCCATTGTTTGTTACTGCAGAGACGTACACTTGCCCATGTTGTGAACGGCACGTTATTGTGTCATGTTTGGCTAACTCCACAGACATTTGCTTTTCCCAGTCAGCTTTCCCCTCCCGCCGGGTCCGCCCCTGGTTACCAGATTCGCAGAAACAACACTGGGGCTGGCGGAGCTCATGGGGGCGAGCAAACATCGGGGAGACCTCCACTACGTAAGATTTGACCTCGGGGCGCCAGGAATTTAAAACTGTTGTCTTCGTGCCTTCTCTCTGGCCAGCTCCCCGCCTACACTGCTGCCTTCTTGGTGCGTGGTGGGGGCTGTATGCAGACACAATAACAACAAAAAGCGCCAAGACAGCTAACTCCACTCAGACTCATGCAACAATAATAATAATAATAATAATAAAGTCTCTTCTTGAGACTTATTTTTTTCACTATATTTTTTTTTATTCAAATTATTAGAAACCTTTAATATGCGTATGGTAGTTCAGCCTCTAATCATCGGAATCGTAATTCCATTCTGAATGCTGTCATTTTAAAACAGCTCAGCACTATAAACATTAATTTATATCACCACAATTTTCTTTGTTTGTGGTAAATGTAGATTAAAATAAGGCGATTTGCTTAAGATCAATCCATAATCTCGTTCGTGTCCAATGTATTTTGTAACGTTTTCAGCTGGTTGTCTATATAAGGTCTCTTTCGGCCATATGTACAATATATTAACTATACACACAAACAAAAAATATTATGTTCTCGTAATTAAAACATTTATAAGTGAAACTCGAAAGGAGAAAAAAAAAACAAGCGCCCGTCTATAAATTTAGAAAGCCTGGCGAAGCATTAAATTGTATACCAATGATCTGATTGTAAAATCTAGTGATTTTCTTTCTGATTAACTTTATTAAGATAACCGACATGAATAGAAACAAAGAAAGACAAACAACGAGATGTTTGTCACCAATACTGCACATTGTCGTTGAAAGCTGCTCCCATGTAGGAGTGTTACTTTCACTTCCACATTGCTACGTCTTATAGGACAAAATACTTTAGTTTCTCTGAGGTAGCACTGAGGTAGCAGTGCAGGTGAATACTGGACGCACAACAAGCCGAAACTACGTCGTATAGATGTTGTGGTTGTAAGGAAAGAAGAAGGGGCAAGCAACTTTCTGCTTTTGATTGAAACTTCCTGAGAAGCTGTCTAAAAGCTGTACCCTAGAGGCTGTCAGCGATATATTCCTGTTGATAACTCTTTTCTGATGTATGTTCCTCGAGGGTTCAATGGAAGATTAGCCTCGTGTTAAAAACAGTTTGCATATTTAATTTTAAAAGCAAAAGATTTAGTTTTTTGAAAACTTGAATGGGATTTACAATCGCGCTTTTAGTTTTTGAGATCTAAATTGGATACAACTGACCAATAGCGGCTTTTCTTTTCAAGAGCAATTAACATAGACACGCACACACACACACGCACACCTTTGTCCTTTAGTGTGATGAAAAGTTGGAGCACCACAATTTTCTACTGACCAGTTACGTCCATTTTTCGGTTGCCTTTTTTTTTATTATACCATAGACTGCATGCTTATGTACGTTTAGACTCCGGTAATCCACATACATCTTTCAGTAGCCTACCCTTTAAACTTTGACCTGCGACCCAAACAGCTAGACGAGAACGGCTGATATCAAAGTCTTGTCTCGACTTTTTCGATAAAATTCCTAGACTTATAGACCTGTGACGCGCACGTGAAGGTTTTTTTGGGGGGCGGAGGGCCTGTGAGTTATTCTATCTGACTTGGAAAAAGTCACCTGCCAGTCTAAGCCATCCTCAAAGCTTTTAACCGCAAACAACACGGGGTTAATAGGTACTCTCACATTCCTCACTTAACGGGAGATCCTCAATTGGGAAGACTTGGTTTCTCTACAGATATTCAGTCTAGTTCCCTTAACTCTGAGTCATTTTGACTTTGACTCACAGGGACCATTACAGTTATCATTCTTGATAGGTACATATACTTTGTAATTTTGTTTAAAATTGTTCCTATATTCTCTTATCCATCTTTTTTTTTTAAATCTTGATACCATTTGCATTTTTGGTTTGAAATATTAGTTAAAATTAATAAATTAAAACATTGTACGTTAACACAGGTCCTTCTTTATCAATTGTTACGCAGACCTTATCTCCCTTGATCTTAATTTCTGTTTATAGGTTTCTTATGTTTGTCAATTGACTAATTATTTTGTATATTATAAAGAACAAGGCGATGATAAAGTGTAATTCCGTTTGTTAAAAATACAATGAAATCAAAACAGAACTTTAGATAAGTATGATTTCTGTTCAAATGATGAAGGATGTTTTACAATGAAGGGCTTCTGAAAGTTCGCTATTCCAGCACACTGCCAGAAAAAGAAACAACAACAACAAAATCAAATGAATCATAGATTATAGAATCTATCTAAAACTTATCTTTAACAAATACATGGAATTGTATCAGTTTTCATGATGATACCCTCAAGCGGTAAAGAGAAATGAATTACTAATTATCTAGTGAAAGAATGGATCCTCTTTTTATAACTATTAACTCTTGATATTGTATTATTGAGACCTGGACCTGGGCCATTTGAATATAAAACCTATACTACCATTTGGTTGTTCATTATTTCTTAGAGTGAAGTTTAATCCTGGCTTTCAATGTTCTATTTGAATGCAAAGATTTGGCACCGAACGTGCTGCATTCTAGAAGATGTTTATCATTCTTCACATTTCTGCGATTAGGTTTAAAATGTTTGTCTCCCTTTATTTGTTGTGACATGGCCTCTCTTATTCCTAACTAATAGAAAAATGTTATTTCCGTGTTTTTCCTCATGAGTCTGGCTCGATCTAACTAAGCCTTCCTCTCTGCATTCACAGGTGGCGAATCAAACCAGCGGCAAGTTCCTCTGCAAGCTACCGGGGTGTTTGTGATGGGGCCAAGAGAGATAACCCAGAGCTGTGATAATACTAGTACACTTATTTCTCAAATGAACTCACAATTTACCTGTTGCACCAGACATATTGAATATAATGGACATTCTTCGCCACTCTTTATTTTGTATATATAACTAAACCGTATTTAGTATTATATGTTACAGTGCATAAAATTTCTTTTCTCAAGTTATTAAAAAATATATGTTGCTTAAATATTTGAATAATTACAACCAATTTAAATTTGTGTTTACAGATATCAAGGTATATAAAAAAGCCATGCATCCCATGCGGTCTAATCTCACTCTGTAATAAACAAAAAAAGCAAAGGCCTTATTGCCTGTATTTGACTAAACTTTTTCGTCTTGTGAAGACTATTGAAAACAATTTTAATGTCTCTATGTCACTCTAAGGACCTCTGCTTCCCCCCAATATCCCCTTTCTAGCGATACTGAGTCACCCTACCAACGTTTTAGTATTATTTTGTTAAAGTCTTTTAAAGTGTCCTCATTTGTTAAAATGTTTAGTTACAACTGTTATCGTGATTAATGAAGGGAAAAACAATATACCATTATTTTTAATACTGCCAACTAAACGCTTGCAGTGTCTCTCAGATTTTTTTGGAAAGGGATTCACTAGTACAATTAGCGTAAACTGTAGTTTAAAACTTTGCATTGACTCAAACTTTACATATTTGTTTTTTAATTTAAAACAACAACAACACGAATGAAAGTCTACGCTGCGAGTTACAACTTTTATTTATCTGACCTTAAAATCTAAGGTCAAGCTCACTGTTAAGGTCAAAGATTTAAATGTCATTTTTTTATGAGCTATTTGGAGTTCTTCCAGAAAATTCAAAATTTAGCAATATTTGCTCTATTGATTGTGATCGATCTTTACAAATCTCCATATATAACATGCCCTGGAAATCCCTGATAATATTTTTGGAAACTTGTAATCTTAATCAGAAGTCACTTGACCAGTTTATCTTAATGCCAATCACCAACGTTGGTGTAGTTGAGCTTGTTGAAGACTATTTTTAGAGTCAGCAGGCTTAGTCTCTGATTGGTTGACTACCAGCCTCGTGATCAAAGATTAGGAATCAGTGCGCTCCTACGTCATGTATGAATTTCAGCTTCTTGATTGGGGCACGGATTTCACGTCATCGGTCTTCCAATAGGTCTTCCAACAGGTCTTTTGAAACAATAGGTCTTACAACAGGTCTTCTAATAGGTCTATTGGAACAATACGTCTTCCAACAGGTCTTTTGGAACAATAGGTCTTACAAAAGGTCTTCCAATAGGTCTATTGGAACAATAGGTCTTACAATAGGTCTTCTAATAGGCCAAAGGTCGATGTAAAGCTGATGTTGATATTTTCTTTTTTTTTTTTTTTGTCATATCCAAGTATTTTTTTGTGTGTTCATCTTTCTCCCAACTACCTCATTATTTGGATTGCTAGTATTTATATCTTATGAACGTGGACACACTGCATCTACTCTGTTAGGAGAGCGAGAATCCCAAGGATATATCTATCTGGCAGTGAGGCAACTTTGTACAAGAACCCTAATTCAATAAAAACTTAAGATCGGGAAGGGGTGAGTACCTCATTCCTCTAATTGTTAACAAAAACAAATTTCAACCACTAATACTAATGAAGTTCAGTGATATGTATTGCTCTTGAGCTTACTCCCTGACACCATTTTACTGTATATGAAACGAAAAATCCGCATCTAGAATTGCTTACTTTCTGACTAGAAAATATTTTCCAGTCAATAATAATGAGTATATGGTCTATTCTACACCATTCTTTATTGCTAGAGATTACAGAGCAATAAAACATTACTTGCAAGTTACAATTCTTTCACTGCACAAGTCCTTGATTTACATGAGTCAATACTTTATGCTATTTGCAATATATAAATTAAAATAGTTTGTCTACAAGAAGCTACTAAATGTACTAATTCAATAAAAACAGAAAATATAAAGACAAGCGCACTGACACTTTATAATAATAAAAAAATTCTTCATAATTAGAAGTCTTTAATTAAATAGAGTCTCCTTAGATAATCAGCCACTGCTAGTGTCATATCTGTTATTTTTTCTAAGCCATACTTTGTCATTTTAGCTATATTTGTTAGCTGCATATCTGGTGACAATAATTTACCTACTTGTCTGTTCCTCTACTTGCATAGACACAAGTTTGCTGGTACAGAATTCAGTGGGACAGAATTTGTATTTAGCAATTGAAAACAATTATTTATAGAGGAACTTTGTTTTATAATAAAGTTAAAGTTCTGAATGGTGGTATAGCTCATTATGTAATTTTTAAAAATGTATAACTTGGCTGTAAGACTGAGTCCGGAATGCTGAGAAGTGACAAGTCATATTTCATGTTTTTATTGTTGATGTATTAAACAGTATTATAGGGTTAATTTTAAACATAAATGTTTTTGTATTTATATTTTAGGCCTGTGTATGATTTGCATTATATTTATGCTTTAGAGCCTGTACTTGTGCACATATAGTCTCGTTCAAGCAAAAAATATGGCGTGAACTCTAATATAAGGAAACAATGTTTTTAAGGATGTAAAATATTGACAGACAATAAATGAATGCTGTTTTTTTTTATTACTTTTTTTTTGTCGTTTTTTAGTAAGAATATCCAATGTTTTTCCCTTATATTATTAGCTTTCGTTTTATACAAATTTCTTTACAAAGTCATTCTCAAAATGTATTTGAAAAGTAACAATGTCATTATGTACTGGAATCTAAAAGACAGTCTAATGGGCTTTCAAATCATAAGTCAGTTTACCTCAGTCATTTCTGATGATCCTTTTGTTTCTGATTGATTTTTCTTTCAAAATATTATCTTTGAGGTTTATGTATCGATAATTCCCGCAGCTAAAGAACTGGAAACATTAATTATTATACATTATTGTAATTGGAGCTGATGGGGATCTCACTTGTACACGAACTAGATCAAGTCTACACCTAATCAAAATACCATCCACTGTATCTTGTGCCTAAATGTTTCTCTACGACTTAGATTCGATTCTGAAAAACACTAAAACTTGAGATTCGATTGTGCAAAACACTACAAAACGGTTTAAAGATCACAAAGTAATTTATAACAAAATAAAATGTATGGGTCGTAACTAAGTGAAATCTTTCAAACAGATACATTTATTTTATTAAACCCTAAAGTACTGTATTATAAAGAAAGCAGCTAGCCTATAGCTATAACAATAAACAGTCTTTACATGCAGATCTACATTTGAAAGCAAAAGCAAACACTTCAACTCTTAAGTTGATCCGAGAGCTCAAATTTTTTTAAAATTATTATTTGAAATAGCTCACTATATCAAATGCACAGTTGCAAATCTTACAATCAAATATAACGTCTGTGAATAGCGTGTTTGTTACATAGAAGCATTGAATATATTATTTATTTTTGTTTTAGATTACCAATACATTGACACACCAACAACATGGGTCTGTTGTGTTCATTGTAGTTGTGGCATATTATTGAAAAGTATTGTAATTATAATAGAATGATACTATCACTCTGAAATGAAATAAACTTAAACACAATCCTGAATATTATAACAATAGCTTGTATTCAATATATGATTTGAAATTAATAAAACAGATAGCTAAAAACTGTGTTGTTTCCCTGCCAGTTGAATTGTTGCTTCTGTCACTTCTTGCAAGAGTAAATATTTGATTGCTAGACCTTTTAGCCAGTCTCCAGGTTTGTTGGGTTAACTTCCTGTCATAATTACCCCCCCCCCCCCGACAGGTGTGAGGATAGAGAGGTACGCTAGGACACAGAGTTTTAACAAGACATTCTCGCAAGGCTTAGCTCGAAACACTCAAATGTGGGTGGGAGTTGTTGGGGCGCCTAATCCACTCCTCCTTTCCCCACGAGCACCACCTAAGTTAGCCCCAGAAGAGAAGAAAACAATTATAGAATCGTTTAGTTTATTTGACTGCAGGCTTAGGGTTAAAACAAAAAGATTTTTTTGTGTGTTTATCAAAAAAATTTTTAAGAAAAAAAAAAGGAAGCACTAATTTAAAATCAAGTTATAATTTTTGTTTTCGAAAGATGTGAATCGGTTGTGGGTGTAACATATTGGTATTATAGAAATGGTGGAAAATGTATTTATAAGTATTGAGTTCTTTTAAATGTTTGTCCTAAAAGATGGTAAAAGAAATGTGCTTTTATCTTTTTATCTACGTGTATAATTAGTAGCCTAATGTATGTTTTAACATTCACAAGTAAAAGTTTTGTCTGATATAGATCTAGATTCTGTAATTTAAAACAAGCAAACAACATAAGCCGGCTATGCTTGTAAAGAAAGCTGCCTGCTGCACTGATTATTCACATTTCATTCATCATTCGAACAGTCTCAAGATTGTCAGCGGTTATAAGAAACAATCAGATCAAGTGGATGAAAATTAATTGCTTTAATAATTATAAATATACGTTTTAAAAGAAAAAATTGTGTAATTTGTCATGCGTCTCCAAAGACTATCGACATCGAGAAATCCTATAGCTACAGATTCTTTCGACCGAGAAAATGTCTTTATCCTTTTATATCTGAGATACATCCGTCCAGCTCACTCATCAACTGTTAGCACCTTGCGTGGTTATCTTTTAAAGTTAGAGCTGAAATGGGAGAGGGGGGAGGGTGGTAGTAGTGGAGAGAACTCCCACTCAAAATGAATGCCAGCAAGTCGGACAGAGAGATCAAGCTAGCAGCTCGGGGAAGCCGATTAATTTGAGCGTGTTGCAGCTGGGAGCAGGTCTGGGCCACGCTCTTTGCAGCCAGACATCGTGGGGGTCGGAGAGGATAGTGATCTCCATCCACTTAACTCGCGGTGAGGGACTCTACTATCTTCTCGGTTGACAGTCATAATTATACTGGCTTCATGAAAGAAATTTTAATCTAGAACAGTAAGAGAAACAAGAAATACGTAAGAAATACTTAAAGCTTATTTGAAGTGTAGTTGCATCAATTAATTTGGATCAGTCCCTTAATAAAATTTGTAATAGATCAAAACTAAGATGAATGACCTGAATGCGTGCTCGAGGGTTGAAGCCATTACACTAAACACTGTGCCTGTAAAATACTTATGGAAATAAAAGGTTTTATAGCTATCTATTGTTAGTTTCAAACTTTTCTCTCTACAGAGTATAAAGGATACTAATTTAACTTGTACTACATTATTGGTCAAGTAGCCTACACTTCTTTCCCTTGTTTGATATACCAAAACAAAATAATTAATTACAAATAGTTAATTAACTAATTGTTTTTTTTTTTTTTTTTTATTGATTTTTGTTTTGTCAGGTAAAAGAAATAATTGTGCTAAATTTCAACTTGATCTGAGATAGCATTGGGTATGGAAGAAATAACGTGTACACACTTTTGACCAGACCGACAGAGTTGAAAGCCTATAAAAGAATTAAAAGAACAGTAAAATCAAAAGAAAATATTTCTTTCTTCTTTCAGTATGAAAATGTAGAAATGCAGTAGTATGGTAATGTAGAAGTTATATTTCGAAGCACAGAAATGTAAAAGTATGATAATGTAGCAATATGTAAATGTAGTTGTATAAAAATGTATATGTTAGTAACACTAGAAAAGTATACCTATGGTCATGTAGAAATACATACAGAAGAATAGAAGTTTAGAAATATGCCAATATAGCGTAAATAATTAAATGTTAAAGGGTTGTAGGAAGTTTTGTGTGTTAAGAGATTGAATGAACACAGCCTGCTCTCCCTTGAATAAAAAAAAACAATGATAGCTAAAGCCTGGTTAATGAACAATTTTTTTTTTTGCCATGGCTCTAACATACATTGAGTGTCGTCATGATGAGTGTGGCTCAAACTGTATGGATTTCTTGGTCTGCAAAGATAGTACATAACTTTCTATTGTGTTTAAATAACACAAAACTCTGCCAAAAAAAAAATAATTACAGCTTAAGGGTGTACTTAAAAATACATTTATAAATTTTAAAAATTTAAAGACAAACTTACTTCCGACCCCAAATAATTTATTTGCCAAAGGAAGATTGGGTAAGCGAGTAGCAGTATCGCACCTTGTATTTTCACGTACTATACACAGACCAGCAGCAGGCTTAGTTTGGGCTATATAGTTCTCCAACTAGAACTCTGAACTTTGTTACTAGGTTGGTTAAAAAGTGAAATCATTTTTTACAATCTTCATTTACATTCGTATATGTCGAGCAGGTTACACAACGCAAGACGCTTTTGATGACATGATCTGGTTCCTTTGGTCTAACACCTAGACCTTAGGTGTACATGCCTTAAGCTAGTTACTGTTTGCTTCTATTCTCTATGGACACTTTCTGACTCAGATCACCTTCTATTACAAAACATTCATTACATAGTGTACTGTTTTAATTTTGGTGATAGTTGACTATATTAAGATTATAAAAGGTACTCTTATAATAAAAAAAAACAAACTTTTTTTTTCTTTTTTTGCTTTGAGAAAAGGGCTATTCACAAGAATTTTATGTACCGAATCTCTTGATTCTGCTCACGTTGATGTGTTGGCCTCCCTCCGTCTAGAACTACTATGGTTGATCTCGTTGAGCACTTTTACATGTGACCATAAAGCCCTAGTCTGGAGAGACATTCCTGTCCACATACATAGCAGGCATTTTGCTTTTGTGGTATGATAGAAGAATCAGCTTTCGTTTGGCACAATTGTGTTCCAGAGCTGTGACCGGGGCTATATCCTCCTCCATTGCTTTCTTTGTCAACATCTCTTTCCACAACGTAACGTAAATATCTCCCTTATTCCGCTAAGGTTGATAACTCAATGTACAACATTTTTTTTAAGCCTGACATTATCTCCCTTCGAATTTTTTTTAGATGTAAAATTCAAAAAGGAATTTAAAAAAAAAATCAAAGTAGGCCTAATTAGCTAAAGTTTTAACTTATTTAAAAAGAGCTATACACTTCAAACACTGAAGTCATGTCCAAGCTATCACTATCAAACTGAAATAAATACATGCTTTGAAATTGGACATTCATCTTGGAAAAACTATATTACCAAACACATGAGAGAAGAATTTTTTTTTCCCTTAAAACTAAGCAGTAAATTGATTCATTATT